>NC_073693.1:262870714-263072046 GCF_029784155.1 Uranotaenia lowii | reverse complement strand
TTTGTTCTTGGATCTTAAAAAAGCCTTCGACACACTAAACCACGACATATTATTGTCCAAATTGAATGAATACGGAATAAGAGGTGCTGCTAACAACATCCTTCGCAGTTATTTATCGGAAAGGAAACAATTCGTAGCGATCGAAAATACTAGAAGCGATTTGAGAAACATTCATATTGGTGTACCCCAAGGAAGCAACATTGGTCCGTTACTTTTTCTTTTGTATGTAAACGATCTTTGTAATTTACCACTGAAAGGCACAGCTCGATTATTTGCTGATGATACAGCTATTTTTTATTCAGCTGCATCAACGAATGTTATAACTCAACAAATTGAAAATGATTTGAAGTTACTATCAAAATATTTTAAATGCAACTTGCTTTCTGTAAACTATACAAAAACCAAATATATGTTGTTTCGTTCTTCACATAAAAAAATACTGTCAAATAATGACCCAATTATGGATGGAATTGTTATTGAGAGAGTTCACTACTTCAAGTACCTAGGAATTTTCTTGGATGAAACACTTTCTTGGAGTTGTCACACAGAGAACCTAGTAAAAAAAATTTCTCCTCTTTGCGGTGTTTTGTGGAAATTAAGAAACTTAGTACCCCAACATGTTCTTTTAAAGTTTTACTATGCATTTATTCAGTCTCATCTATCTTATTTTGATATGGGGAAGAGCCTCCTTGTCACATCTTCAAAAACTTCAGACCCTACAGAATAGATGTTTGAAAAACATCTTCAGACTACCCCTGCTTTTTCCTACCCAACAGCTATACTCTCTGGGAACGCACAACATTCTTCCAATAACCGAACTCTGTAATTTGCAAACCGTTATATATGTTCATGATAATATACACTCGAGTAGCAATAACCAAAACCTTAATTTTACTACGGGATTAAGAACCCACAATACCCGTCAAAATAATTACTTGCAACGATGCCGATCCATGACATCTTTAGGGCAAAAAAGAATTTCTTTTATAGGACCTACAATATACAACGCTTTACCTACTGAAATAAAGACCATCAACAACCGTTCCATGTTTAAAGTCAAAGTAGTACAGTTATTAAAAGAAAAATTGAATCGTTAAAAAAGTCGATCAACAACCAGTTTTTTTAAATCAAATTTTGTTTGTTTTTGTAGCATCGTAGTTTTCTTTTGTCGTATTTTTAACTATTAATAAGTAAACTTAAGTAAATGTAGCATAATATTTGATTAGTTAACATTATTAAAAAAAAAGAAATGGATCTCTTTAAAGGAAATTTTCTTCCATTGAGATCCTTATCGTAATATTGTTTAATTATAGCATACATTTCCTCGCAGTAAATAATAAACTTTTGTGTTCTCAGCATGATTAAAATTTTGTTCGCGTTGAAATTTCTTTGTTTTGCTGCCAGACGTGCTGAGAACAGTAGCGTCCATTACCAGGGGGCTCAATTGAGCCTCTTGGTGTGGGGGAGTGTGGTGGGCCGCTACAAATAAAAAAAAAAAAAAATTACAGTCAAATCAGCAATCGGTTTTCAAATTGCTGGACTTTCCAGCAATTGATCTAGTTTGCTGGAAAATCAGCAATCGAGTTGTCACATTTCACTGTTTGTTTTCGTACGCTGAAGTAAGGTGAGACTCTATTCAACAAATTTTGGTTAGGTTAATATAATTATTTTTATTTTCCTACTAGCAACCATGGTCTGCAGACATAAGTCAAGGGTGAGTTTTTATTGGACAAAATTCATAAAAGATACTAATGAGAACTCTTTTCTCAGGCGGCGAATGATCAACACTTTGGCACAAAGCTGTCACTCCAGAGCCGGTGTTGGGAGATTTAAAAATAAGTTGTTAAAATACAAAAATTATTGAAAAAATTTAAGGAAATATTCGTTTTTTATTGCTCATTATATGCACAGCCAGTATTCAAAATTTAATTCTGAATTAAAATATAAATTTGATACAAAATACAGCCGGTTGTTTTGAAAGAAATAGCTGGTTTCCAGCTATCTGGATTGCTGATCTTCCAGCCATTTGAATTGCTGAAAACCAGCATTAACGTTTTCTGTTTTTTTCCAGCAATTTGAATTGCTGGAAATTTTAATGGAAAGTCAGCGGGACAAAAACCAGCAAAATTTTGCTGGTTTCTAGCAAAAAAAAAATCTGTGTGAATCACTCACATTTTTTTTGAAAACTTTATATGTTTGCATCAAAGGTTCAAATCTATAAATTTACAAAATAGTTTGTAAGATTGGGTTTGATTGATTCGAGTAAAGAATAGGTTTTATTTTAAGAAATGGAAAGCTCTCCCAAAAACAGCTTGTTTTATGCCCAAACTAACTAAGTTTGATCTACTAGACTCCTTAACAAATTCAAAGATTTGAACCATCGATGAACACGAATTTAGCTCACATTTTAGGTTTAGGACCAATTTTCTAAAGTTACGATTTAATTTGGAGAACTCTTAATGTAAAATCTTTTAAAAATTAATAATCATATAGTTACAAACATAATTTGTTTTATTTATTTTTTGTATTCGTGCATTGTTGGGTAAAAAATCATAGATAATAATCAGTCACCAAAAAACTTGAAGATTGCAGATCTCGAAAATGGTTTTTGCATGATAAATGTGAAACAAGTGTCAAAATTCCTACCATTTTTCCCAACACCAGTGAACTTGTTCTAAAAAGACCCAAAAAACTGTTAGCAACGAGAAGCAGTTCAATGCAAACTGACGTTCTGCGGCGAAGAAAGTAGATATAGTGACTGTACAAAATCTGATGGCAGACGTCAAACGAAACGCTCGCCAATTTGGATTAGGTCGACCGGAATTTTAGCTGAGTAATTTTTTCCATTTTTTTATACATATTGATCTTCAAAATGGAGGATGAATGACTGCGATGACTAAAATCTTCGCAAAAAAAAAGAAATTAGAATTAGAACTTCAAAAACAAAGATACCTTGATTTTTATAAATGAACAAATAATCGATTTATCACTTTTTGATCTAAGTTTATGCAGTTTTTGAGAAAGATTTTAAGGTTAGCCTGTTTTCATGTTTTTTCTAACAAAATCGCCAAACCAATTCTAAATATTTGCGCGAATCTTTCTTATTGTCCAAACGGCCTCAAATTTTTCTAGTATACTTCTGGTTGGCAGTGATCAATTTTAGCCTGAAAGTATGAAATTTATAAATTTTCATTTGCTCAAAACTAATTTGAGTAAGGTATTTAATTTTGTTTGTATAATTATATTGCTGGATATTGTATAATATATTTTTACCATAATCATTTACGAAAACATCTCTTAATGTCCTACTATTTTTCGTAGTTTGATATGGTAACTTACTATAAGAAATAAATTGAATAAATGCCTAAGTTTGAACTATACTTCCTCGACTTAGAGTTCATCAAAAATTTAGGTTCACAAATTTTATATAAATTAAGTTCGACAAATCTCCCATACAGAATATACCACATTCCAGTAAATTATTTTTAAAATATCATCAATTGTCAGAAGCTGAAGACGTTGATCCGGTGACAGAACTCGACCCCATATTTGTCTCATCGGTCTATGTCTGACGAAAAAGAGAAAGAAAATATGGACGAATGGTAAAGAAAAGGTACAGAATAAAACTCTTCGCGAATCAGAAGATGCTACTTGTCCACTTGTTTCAACAAGCCATCAAAGTCACAGACGACGAGCAGAAATTATCGCATATAAACAACTAATAAAACAGACCACAAACAACAGTCTCGTTTGCTGTCCTTGCTGTAGTATTGCAGTTTTGCTCCTCCTCTTTTTTGTTTGACAATCCCTATTCGTGTGGCATGGCGACTTGGGAGACCCTCAATTTCCAGCAGATCAGAGAAAAATGCTAGGGCTTTAACCTAGTCGGTATCTTGAGCCGCACATTATCGAGCGTTCCGAGGTTACCAATAATAAAGAGCGATAAATTTTCAAATTTAATTGAGTCGTGTACGATTTACGCACAGCTCAGTACTGGGGGATTATTTCACATAAATAGTGAAATCTAATTAGATGCATCCATAAAGTGCAGAATGTGCATATGATCCAATCCTTGCGGATTAAGATCCCATAATGTTCCGTTGACTGGCTGACGCGTGGTCCCAGTTTAGTCGGATTAGCAGCACTTGTCGCCGTACGCATATTTGATGACTCTTGAAGCTGAGCACCGATTTCGGTAGTAAATTTCGATTTTTTTTTCTAGCTGAATGCAGACTTGCGCTCATCAAAGCAAATTAAATGATCGTGAAATTTTATTAGATCTCAGCGAGGGAATTAGCGTGAACAGGTTTTATTGAAATCGACTTACGGTCATCGGAAAATTCAATGTCAACTGGTTGAGGACAGATTTGATTAAATAAGGAAATTAAGAAACGGTAGCTTATACAACATTCTGAATCAATTTTATTATTGCAAAGTAAGCTTAAGCCACGAACATGCTTAAAAAATATGTTTTGAAGCCTCTTTTCTTTATTTTAGAAAAGAATTGTACATAACCCACGCATCGCAAGCTATTCCTTTTTTCCCGTGCCTTGAACAATATTTGAATGAACTTTTGAAATTTAAAAATCAATAATATCCATGGTTCACAACTTTTTTTTCAGGACTGAAAGGACTGGTTCGGTCAAATCTTATGGCTGAATACACATGAAAAGGTCCTTTGATAATAAAAACAATTCACAAACAATCATCGCTAATGAGTCTGTTCAACAACAATATTATCAACCCTCGCGGGGTAAAATATTACCTGCTTCAAACCGTGGGGATACCTGCAGAATTTCGTCACCCGAGGCTTCGCCGGAATTTCTTTCCTGCCAAGAAAAATACGGGCTGTTGGACAACGAATTCGATATAATGAGACCCATTATCGAGTACCACATAGTGTGCTATCGATTTTTAATTAATCTTCCCGCCAAGACAAAGCCGTAGAACCACTTCTCAAAGGCATCGGATCGCGATGCCGCGATCGATTCGAAACAATTCGAAAGAAAAAAAAAACCCGGGACCAGAAAAAAGCTCTTCCCTGCCTCGAGTCGTCGTAAACATGATCACGATCGCTCTGATTACTTATCACTGACAAAGATCTATGAAAAATGGAAATCAGACCCCCAAAAGGCTGCTCATTCCGATGGAACAGGTTCACCGGGTTGTGCCGTCGTCAACTTGCACAACTCGCAGCCTCAGCCTCGGATCTACGAATGAATGCACGCGCAGCACCCCAAAACACCGTTGATAAATATACAAAGTCGTCAAGCGCGAAATCACTCTCACACCAAAGCCCAAGAAAAGTAGGCAAAAAATCGAGACCCGCGGTTCCTAAAGTGTTGGAGTGATGAGAGGAATCCCGGGGCCAATCATTCCGAGCGGCTTTCTCAAAAACAAAACAAAAAATATAAAAGACTTTAAAATTCATTAAACTCTACTGGAGTCCGCGCTGCTGCAGTGCAGTTCCTCGGAGCAGGGACGATCTCGATTCATGTCCAGGAGAGGTTAATGTTGAGCTGAATATGTGACTCCGAAGATTATTTCTCACTGATAAGCAGATTAAATTTGTCCGCAAAGGAAGTGTCAAGTGGGCTACCCGTTTTGTGCTCAATTTTCGGGTTTCGATTCCGGGCTTCATTTGGTGGGTAGGTATTCCTGGCATATGCGGTAACATTTCCATCAAAGCCCGTTAAGTCTTCCGTTTTTCAGTTATTTAGTGAGCACTTTAGCTGGTATCAATGGAATGTGGAGAAGTCAATGTTTGTCTTCGGGAACTAGTTTGCTTACCAAACGGTAACGAAAGATGAACTACAGTACCTACCTACACCCAATAAAATGGTTACAGAATTTCAATGCCGATTGCTGCAAATCTATACCTAAAATGAAATAAAACTTGGACTACTCCAAAGACGACATAAACGGCTGTGCCAGCATTGGCATGGAGATTCAAGCTCTCGGGTAAAATTATGGATCACCATAAAATATTCATGCTAAACAAAAAAAATTAAAAAAGTGAGAGTGAGCATCTAACTTCGAAATTCCTGCTTCCTAAATTCGCCTCGTCGTGTTCTACCGTTTGAGAACGGGGTTTTTATTTTCGTTGTCTTTCAGTCAAAGTCAATCAAGCATTGAATCTTACCGGGTTACCAATACACCCATATCTTATTCTTGTCTGCTATGTGCAGATCCCGGCAACGTTACACGATTTGTCTATGTATCGTGTGACCAACATCTTTTAAATAAATGCTGGTGAATTTCGTTTTTAAACTTTTTTTTCCTCAGATTTAAGCATTTTTTGTCTTGAGAACATAAGAGATGAAAGCTTAAATCTGAGGAAAAAAGCTTAAATCTGACCGAAAAAGCTTAAATCTGAGAGATGTGCTCCACACGGATTATATAATGTTGCCGGGTGTGTCGCTTGGCCAATGTTTTTAGCATCCTCTTTTTGCTTGTGATGTGAAAGCAGAGAAAGGTAACTAGATAAACGACAAAATGTTTTTTTTTCTCATGAATATGCAGGGAGGTCTATGCCATTCGGTGCAAAGCTTCGCAATGTCAACATTGTGAGAATCCAGCGTCAATTATGTGCGAATATCTTCATCTCGTGATTGGAGTAGATCCTAACTTGTGGGTACTAATATTTATGTTTCCATTCAGAGATTTTTAAAAATAAGTTCAAATACTATAATGACTTGCAGAAATTTTTCACAAAATTTAATTTAACTATATTCAAAGTGAGTCCCAAGTAACATACATACAATTAAGTTTTCTAACTCCTAAGGTTTTTAGTAAAAAACCGGTTTGATTCAAAAGATGACCAAATTGAACGGGATACTTAGCATGTTTCATAAAAACCACAGTTTTAGATATTTAAGATATCAGCTGAATTTTTCATCCGATTTTTTTCGCAAGTTTTTGTCGGATTGATAATCACAATGATTTTTGTAATAAGACTGTTAAAACCTTTATTTTTTTCAAGTAAAAATTAAAAAAAATGCTATGTCCATAATAAAGAACACTTTTTTCAGTGTATTCTTAAAGTTGGACATAGTCAAAATGTTCCCAAGTATATTGAAGTTATATCATGTTTTTGAAATAAACATGATTGAATTTCAGTTGTTAAAACTAATATTATTTTAACTTTATTTGACGGAGCTGTAAAATAAATGGTTATAAGTTAAAACATGATATTTTTTTTGTCTTTAGTGGATTTCAAAGCTATATGTATATGTCGAAAAAATATTTTTGAATAAATATTTCTATAAGAAACCCGAAGAAGATCTAGAAATAGACATGAAGCTCAAAATAAGTTGGGTTTCTTATTCAGTTGAACATCAAAAGTTCAAAAGTATAGCAAATATAAGGTCTTAATGAAGGCTTAATAATGATTAGAAAGAGGAATAAGAGAAAGTTTTTGTAGGTCCAACCATGTTTGTAAAATTTCACTAACCAAAAACAGGTAAAACGGAATAAATTTATGATTTTTATCATTTAAATTTAGGCTCGTATCAAGATACCAAAAGAGATCAGACATTCTCAAAACAGATTTGATAAAGTTTTCCAAATGGATGAACTGATTTCAAAATATGTAAACCCCAACTTTTGTTTTGTTCTACAAATAATTAAAAAAAATGTAGATCTTTATCAACTACAGTGGAGTATAAAAAATATCAGATTTTTGCTATTTCAATTAAATTTCACAAAAATATTGCCGTAAAAGTGATTTTTTTAACAAAATAAATAAGCGCATTAAATCCGCATGATTTGAGGTTCGGCAATTCAAACAATTTTTACAATAAAATTGATTTCTCTAAGATTGCAGGAGCTTTCAACATAAATATTACTCCATGGTTTAGAAAGCAGTTGTCTGGCCATGTGTATTTAGCATTTTTATACACATGTTTCAGCTGAAAAACTGCTCGAAGCAGAGCATATTGATATTATCGATCTTCCAATAATGATTCAGGAACAACAGGAAAACTTCTTGGAGTCTGCTACAAACCAGAAAATTTGTCACATGTAATAGGCGATGATAGTCCAAAGCTTCTCAATTCGTCCTCAAATCGAAGACCAATTTGAGAAACCTCCACGCGATATAAAAGCACTCTAAGATAATTCTTTTATCCAAGCAAATTATCTGATTCCGTTTTTTTATTTAATCATTTAATCATTTAGTAATTTAATCATCTTTGCAAGTTGGTTACAACAACTTGCAAAGATGATTTTTCGCAGATCTTTTAAATTTTGTTCTCATTGTTAAACTGTTGCGGATTTCAGTGTACAATCATTTCTGGTCATCGACCAAGGATGAAGCGCCTTTACTCGCTCTTGAAAATAAAAAAGAGAAACGGAAAATATCAGTAGATCAATGAAACTTTTCGAGGTCTGTTAGAACTCGAAAGGTTTTTTCATAAAATTTATTCCCCCCTCACATTTATTCTGCATGAAAAATGCAAAAAAAAATAGAAAACAATACTTGTGGGTTAAATTTAAAAAAGGGATAAACATGTTTTGAATTTTTAATAGATTTCAAAGACATGGGGACATCTTACCTATAAGCCGATATCCGAATTTGAGCCTTTAACCTACCGCAAATGATGGGTTCTGAATCTCATACACCAGGCAACCTGAACTCCAGACCATTATCATAATATCATGATGAATTTCCCCCATCTCCTTGAACGTGGACCTATAGCTTTGCAATCACTTTCACACTTATTCTGGCGTTTG
Source organism: Uranotaenia lowii (assembly GCF_029784155.1). Lineage (NCBI taxonomy): Eukaryota > Metazoa > Arthropoda > Insecta > Diptera > Culicidae > Uranotaenia > Uranotaenia lowii. The sequence continues at coordinate 263,063,313 of NC_073693.1, read as the reverse complement.
TGTTTTTCTACCGATTGCATTCAGAAACACATCATAGCAAGCAACGCCTCAATGATTGACGAAATTTTACCCCTTTCATCTTGCCTTTCTTTTCCATTCTTTCATTTTTTTTTTTTTTGCTCATTACTCCTCACACAAGAACCAATCTAGGATATAATTAATTGGAATAGTGAATTGATTCTTAAATTTTCTAGCAATTCATTCACATTTCGTCCGGTTTGCCATTATGTGATGTGCTTTTAACGAGCCTGCACTAAATTTTACTTCAGAAGTCCGGACTTCCGGCAGACTTCCTTCAAGTGAAGTACTAAATTGTCGGAAGTCTGTGTTTTGTTGCCGGTTCACCAACGACGTTTCTAAAAATTTCATTTAAATGAACAATATTTTTGACACTCCACGCATACATGTCCCGCGACCTTATGGAATGCGCTTGGTTAAGTCATTAGGCATTTAACAATTATTGATAGTAGTCATGTACAATACTGGTTCTTCTGGATGACTTATAAATAGGCCTGACTTCATTTCTACAAGGCAGAAAAGCTGCCCACCGGTAAAATAAACAAAATACGGTGGTCTAATCGTGTGCAAAATATTTGTACTTCTTGTATGAAGATGTTTTGGAAAATATCGTATTGGATAGCACAACGAACTTTTTAGCGGTCACTTGTCAGGTTTCCAACCAACAACTTTTCGATGATAAGTCTCGCCTGCCTTTTTTGGAGATACACAAGGGGAAAAAATGAAAAAAATAATGTCCTGTATTTGAGGAAGCTAACTATCTAACTATCTGTAGAAACTGCAAATTACCCAGTCTTTCACCACGATTGACACGATGAATGGCTAAGAATACCAGGACGACTAGCCTCCAAATGCGCCGTTTTCACTGCAAAGCACTTCAATGGGTTCCACAAAGTTCATACTCTGTTCAAATTGAATATGAAATCGTGCCATTACGCAAAAACGGTGGTGAAGTGATAAAAAGTCAAATATGTTGTTTATGTGCTGAAGAAGGACTATTGGCTAAATTTGTTATAACTTCGACTAAATTCCAAATTTTGAGTTATTTTGAAGGTCCAACTTCAGGAAAAAGCAAACGTAATCAAAAATAATCTTGATTTGAAAAAAAGGTGGTTCATAGCATGCATTATAGCTGGGGCACGTGTTACCCAAAAATTAAAGTCGAACAATTTCTGGACTATCTGAACGCTATCTCATAAACCACTTGACAGAACATCACAAAAATTTGCATATGTAAACATCCCATTACCAGGTAGTTTCGCTGAAAATTTTATCAATTTACATTTATGCATTAAAAAGTTATTCACAAAACAAGGTGTTGCATTTTTTTTTTTTCAAATACACTCCTTACATTGCGATGTTTATAGATTGGACACAAGCTGTGTGAGGAGATGAAAACGAGATTTGCAGAAAAGCACTCGAATGCAATTCAGAGGGAATCCGTCGAAATTCGAACTGTCGTCGAGAACTTTGACTAGCACCAACGTGGCTTACGGACTTTAAGCACTCCTACGAATCGATGTTCGAAATCTACGGTGTTTAGCATTTCCTACGGATTGTCTACGGATTATGGATGAAATTGTAGAGATTCTACGTTTATTAATGCAAATTCAAACTGACGACCAAATAAAAAAGGTTACCAAAACTTATTTAACCAAAATTGATATGTTTTTTGTTTTTTATTTTTATCAAAGCTTCGGATTTGAGCGTTTTGTAACCATGCCACGCTGACTAGGACCAAGTGAAGACTCTGGCTCCGGATCGGCGACAGAAGAGGTCTTTTACCACGGCCAAATTTCATGATGTGTTACCCCAGTGATCAAAGTTCCCCTAGTTTACGGCATTTTAAAACTTTAAAACTACATTGTAAGTAATATTACAAAAAATCTGTTACTACAAAACAAATTCAGCCTATTTAAAACTTAATTTATAGGCTTTCAAAGGTAGAAAACAGTTTTCAGATATTTTAACATCAGACTTAGTTAATAATTATTACAGTTCCCCAACAATCATGGGTCACACACAAATATTAGTCAACGGCCATTTGAACTGCTGATATCTACTAAACTAATTGAAATTTTTTCATACTACTATTTTTAGTTTATCGATAATATCATAAAAATGCATTAAAAATATTATGTGTGCGCTTGATACCAGTAAAATTGATGTAAGAATAGTTTTTATCATACGTTAAACTAATCGTGTTGAACTATCGCAAAAATTTCCAATGTTATAAGGTTGACATCTTAAACCGTTAATCCCATTATGCGGGTATTTGAAAAATTCCAACAAAATAAATAGGTCTCATATAAGCAAACAAGACGAGTTCACGTTTTCCTAATGACACTGAGCGAATAAAACGCAACATTTTAAAATTATTTGCAAAACAAAATTGACCCATAATTGTTACAACATATACCAAATTTCACACAATCATGGGTCACTTTTTTGCTTCCAAAGCAAAACATTTCTTGGTTGCTATAGCTCAACCCAAATGCCCCTTCAATTTATACTATCAAAGAATGCCCCTGAATGTTTGCCAGAAACGTGATGATTTCCATGTTGATATTCGGGTGTTACAATGGACTTCTATGTGACTAAAAATTGTGAACAATTTGACTAATAATTGTTACGGGCTACAATTTTGACCCATAATTGTGGTTTTGAAAAACGCTGATTGTTTCGGTAAATACTGTTATTTTTTAACAACACTGACAATAATAACACATTTGAACTCAAAGAGGAAGCATTTTATGATTGAAATTCATGCAAAGCTTGGTATTTGGTCAACTAACACCCGAATAAAAATGCATTTTGTGGTGAAAGGATACGTTAAGTGACTAATGATTGTGGGGGGTGTATCTGCAAAAATTTCATGTTGATCAAAGTTACCCCGGCGATCAAAGTTCCCCCAGTTTATGGTACATATTTAAAAATTGTGATTTCGGATGGCATTTTATTACTTTTTGTGCTTTGAACTATTTGCTGTTAACATCAGCTGTTTCACTCTTCGCGTAAATGTTTAATCAATCCTTTGCTTAGTTGGTCGTTTAACATCGCATTTAGTGTGGTACTTACATCAACACCTAGAATAACTCTTAGTGAAGTTTTTCTAAACCTTAATGGCTCTTATTTTTATCTAAAGGAAATCCTGAAGAGAATCCTATTTTAAAATACGAATACATATTTGAAGAGATCTTCCAGTTACTAAACACTAAAGCGTACCTCTACTAACGAAATGATTGGATTATTCAACAAATGATAAAAACCACCAGCCCATATAAATAGTACCTATACTTAATACGTATGCCGTGACCGAGATTCGATCTCATGAACGTTTCCTTAAAAGACATGATGCTATCCTCAAGGCCACGAACGGCTATTTACTAATTAAAGAATGTTATCTTAAAACATTGATAATTGGTGTTTATAAAACTTCGTGACGATTTATTACGAACTTTTATTGTACCCTTGTAGTTTCTTAAAGATCAAAAACTATCATTTGGGTAGATGCTTCCGGTGAGGCTAATTATTTGGTAAGGTTAATACGCCGAAGATATATTTTCTTTCCCCCTACCCACTGCTATTTGCACCACAAACAATCCACAGACCCCCTTGAAACAGCCAACTGGAGGAGAGTCCTCCAAGCAAGGTGAAATCATTCTGCCCTCCAGTAGGTCACATACGACATCAGCAATCAAACACCCGGGTAGGTCCCCGTAGGGCTCAGTTGTCCAATTTTTAAGTGTTGATTTTAGTTCTGGTTGAATTGAAGAAATTGAGGGAGAGAAAAAGAAAAGCACTTCAAGAGTGCGTCTACCGGTTAGGCATCTGTGGGTCTTAAAATCTCCAAGAAACTAGGGAAGGTACCGCGGTGTGGAAGTGCAAGAAAGCAAATAATGAATAAAGTTGTTGGGGAAAAATGTCGATACTTATCAGCTCCTGTATTCTCATTTTATAAATTATTCAAATTCAAATAAATAATGAGTTCGCTTCAATTGGACCCCGGCCAGCCAGGGGCAACACGGCACCGCACGGTTCGGTAATTCTGAAGCGGCTCTTAAACGGTTTCGCTTCGAGAGAATCATTGGCCCCTTCAGGGGAGGCACCAGTGTTGCCAAACGGGTTGATTTGAACAATAAAGGAATTCGGCACAGTTAGTTAAGTAACAGGTGTAAACAAAATCTTAACAATTTCAAAAATTCTAAGATTAAGCTTAGTGAATTTTAATTTTAGGAGGTTTGAAAATAAATTAAGAAACAATCGTTTTTCAATTTTCAAATCCAGAACCAAAATTCTGATCTCCTTTTCGACAACACTGCCAGAAGCACGTAACGAGTTGACCCGAGAGCTCGTTTTTTTTATGGAATCGTCACATAAGCTTCTGGGCTGGATCATTCACAGCGATCGTGTGCAATATACATACGCTTCGAGGTTTGCCACCATGCTCCATTACTGAGCTGTTCCGTCTTCAGGGGCACATTTGTTCGAGCAGAGCTGGTCATCTCAGGCAATGGTTCCTGATTGGAGTACCATATGTACCGTGGAGCAGTTGTCGTATGGCGATCCCCACCGGAGACGCTATACTCCTTCAGTTTCCCTCAGGTGGAGCAACACAAGCCGAGGGAGAAAATTAATTGTCCAAGATGCGATGCTACGGATGATAAGCCGGATTCTTCTGCGCCTTCACCCCACCACTTCTCTATCATCAGGTCGGCTCAGAAATGCAATTATATTTCTGAGACAGGCAAGATTGATTCCTGAATTCTACCACAACCGATGGGGAATTTTTTGTGGCCGTATTCATTCGGTTTGTTCCTTTTTGTCAACTACCGAAAATTTCGTTTTGCCTCCCGTTTTCATTTTAGGCTGGGAGGCAACAAACGCTCTTATCAGGTGAAGAAATCACAAGTTCGTAAGTGGCCTCAGAATGGTGGCTCCACTGAAGCCCTCCAGGGTTGGATGTCGGTGGCCGGGAGCAAGTGTGAGATTTCACAACCCGAAAAGGTAGCAGCAGCAACAGCCGGAGCAAATCGTGAGCAAAATGCAAACAGAGAATCATCTCATTTGCCTTTCAACGGTGTTCATTCTTCGGTAGCAGTACTGGAGAACGTGTCCAACTTGAAAAGGCAAGGCCGCGGTCAAATTGTTGGCAAAAAATTGAGTGAACTTTGCTCAATTTTGCGGAAATACTTCAAGGTGGTTCTCGTCACAATTAGGGATTTTTTTATATAGCAATATTTTTAAAATACAGCGTGATCAATTCTTTAAAAACTATACAACTTCGATTCAAATTAAAAAAAAAACATACCTCGACTCCTCTCGTTTAGAGGCCCTCTGTAAAATGATTTTTGGGATGAGCAACAAGCGGCCCTTGAGTCACTTTTGTGCGACCGGCGTAGCTTTTCTCAAAAAACTTAATTTTATTCATTTATTGGTCACTGTCTACGGCAATTTAATGTCATACAGACTGATTACTTAATCTTATCTTAAAACTATCCTTACTTACATTGAAATCAAAATATAAATACACTTGGTTGAACAATTTACAAGATATGTCAAACGGGTTATAAGCATTTTTCTACTTTTATTGCTATAGCTTGTCTATTATCATAAAATACGTGTCCATACTAGACCAAAAATGATATGTCGATTTGAGGTCATTTTTAAATTTCCCTTACCCTAGGGTCTAAAAAGCTTCGATTTGGTTCAAAACTCATCAATGATTTTTTGCAGAATTTTTAAGTAACGTTCACATGAGTCAATTTTAACTTTTAAAATTTTTTGAGAAAATTGAATGTTTTGCACTGAAAAATCAACATAATTTTTATTTCTTCTGTTGAATTAAGCCTGCTTATGGTTTCTGAGCCAATTTGTAACTTTTCTAAACGATATTTTCCGCTGAACAACTTTGTCGAAGACCGTAACTTTGTATCTTATAAGACAAAAAAGTTATTAGCTGTTTAACAGGGATTTGTCTTTTGACATTGATAAACATTAAATTCAATTTCCACCACTGCTTGTACCCCGCGAATTATATCATGAAAAAAAGTCATGCAATACCTTGCTAAAGCTTAGTTCTTTTAGAAATGGGACACTTTCATTTGCTAATAGCTCGTTAACTAGTTATTGGATATTAAAAATTTGAACAGCATTTTGTTGCCTGTAAAAAGTACTATTCGACCTATTTTTTTCAAAATTTAAAATTTACGCGTTTTTGAGATATGTACGATGCTTGAGAAAAAGAAAAAAAAATTTTTGCACAGATTCCTTTAAAATTCGTCATTATCAAATTGATAGCTGAAAAAACCGTTGATTATTCAAAGAATTACTGAGTTTATGTGGTGGATAAGTATGCAAACACTGTCAATAATGTCCACAAAGTTCAAATCAAGCATTGGAGTGAAGCAGATGATCGGCAACAACGGTTAAGGATCATCAAGGAATGCAAGTCTCATACCAGCATTTTTAATTTTCAATAAACGAAAAGCTAAGGGTAGATCGCTGAAATGTCCAAAACAATTTTCTCCGATAAGCTGAAAGTGTTGCCTAGTGATGACTCATTGAAATCCAACCTCAAACAGCCATTTTTTGATAGTTCCAAAGCTCTTAAGCTGTAAAACCGGTACCGAAAAAAAAACGTTCAAAAATGTGATAAAAAATAACCAAATTTGTTCATTTTGAAACAACTGTATCCACTAAAATGCTTCCAGTTTCCAGTTTCCAGAGAAGTATTGGACCAAAAAGTATCAGAAATTGAAGAAGAAAGGTGAAGCCACCTAAAATATAGATTTTACAAAGTATAAGTTGGAGAAACTGATCAATACCATGACAGAAAAAAGTGTGCGCCGGCCAATGGGAGACACCAAGAATAAAGTAGAAATTTCTTTTACAAAAAACGGTAAATATTTTTTTTCAAATTTTTTCATGAAATATCATAACATTGCCTACTTTTCCTTCATAGAAAGTATTTCGTTCAAACGAATGGTTTTTGAGATACAGGCATTTGTAACTGTCCCATTTCTAAAAGAACTAAGCTTTAGGCACCCAGCAGTGGTGTCAATTGCCAATGCCAAAAGACATACCCCTGTTAAACAGTTAATAACTTTGTTGCCTTATAAAATACGAAGTTACGATCTTCGACAAAGTTGTTCAGCGGAAAATTTCCTTTGGAGAATTTATAAATTGGCACGAAATTCTTTAGCAGGCTTGGTTCCACAGAAATGATGTGGATTTTTCAGTACAAAATATTCAATTTTCCTATACAAACCTATGTAGTTCAAAATTACTCATGTGAACGTTACTTAAAAATTCTGCAAAAAATCATGGATGAGTATTGAACCAAAACGAAGCTTTTTAGACTTCAGGTTTAGAGAAATTAAAAAATGACCCCAAATCGACTCGACGATCGGATCTTTTTTTATCACTTTCAGAGGAATAAGTGCAATATTAAATATTGTTCAAAACGTAAAATTGGATTTTTGTTTTTCGGTGACCTAAATTTTTAAAACTTTCACTTTGGAATGCAAAATGCATAAAAGCGGATCGGAAAAACAAAAAAATCGTAAGGCTTCAGATGATCAGAGGCATTTTTAATTGCGGTGGTGAAATCATTATCCTTTCGTTCAAGCTTAAATAGATTGTATGATCATGCGTTGTTAAATGAGTCATTTTACTTGAAAATTAGCAATCCACATTACCAACTTCATAAGATTTTCATTAATCAGCTCAATTAAGACAATCTATGAAATCTGAATAATATAAGAACCAAGGATGTAAAATATAACTTTAACGAGATTTGTTTTAAAAAATGTGAAGTTTTGGATCTTTCAGTGATTTTGTCAGCCTTGATCAGCCATCTTACGAGGAACATCAAATTAATCAACAGTATATCCTCCGTTTTTCGGGAAAAATTCAGGAAAAAAAATCAACATTCGTTGAAATAATATCGGTTTTAAAAAACATTGGAATTCCATGGTTATAACTGTTAAGCATAAAATTTTACAAATTCTTGAACTTATCTTGATATTTAATTCATGATTTGCTTCAACTGACTTTCAATGTGTGATAAATTCCTGGTAAGAAAATACAATTGGACGAAATTTTCTAAAGTCAAAAAACTTACTCTTTCCAAAAACAATCCTTTGCGAGTTAGCTTTAAGTGGTTCTGCGTTGAAATTGTAATATAAATTAAGCATTTCAACAATTTCCAAGCTACAAAAAATGATATGCCCTTTTGAGATGTTCGTTCACATTTCATATTCATGAAATGGCGGACATGTCTCAAAAAAGGCTATTTGAGAAACATCTTGAAACTTCGAGTCCAAACTTGTAACTTTTATACTGTATGGATGCGATTGACATGTCACAAAAAGGGCTATTTGGGGAACTTCGAGTCAATAGAAGGCTATTTGAGGAACCTTTTGTAACCTTCATGCTCACATTCGAGAAAATTCGGTACCAATTCCGTTTGGAACCTTTTTTCAGCGAAATTCGAACTTTGGAGGCACGAGTTTAAGTAGACTTTTGGTTGGTTGGGATATTTTTAATATTTTTCTTGTTTCACTGAGGTGTTTGGAGAGGCTGACAGTGAAGGTATCATAACTGTAGAGATCAAATCAAGACTCCCGCACAACCGACTTGATAGCTGGCTAGATCCTGCAAAGGTTACAGTTGTGCTAGCGATGGCTCAAAATCGTTGGATGAATTCGACTCTCATACACTGCCTATATGGTGAGAGCGAAAAGACAACTCATATCAAGATGCCACAATTACTATATTTGCTCCTAAGCTTACCTCGTCGAATAACTGAAGTACAGACCCCGTTCGTTTTTAACCTTCCAAAGTCGTTCGGGTCAATATGACCCGAAGCGCACATTCAAATCATCATAACTCTTCAAGAAAAAATCGCAAAAATTTGATTTTAAAAACATCCCTGGGGAATCACGAAATACACAATCTGTAGTACCAGGCAACTTCCTGTGACCACCGGAAGTGCTCCCTCAAAAAAATCCGTAATTAGGCTGTTCGGGTCTATATGACCCGAGAGTTTGCGTAAGTTCCCCTGGCCGCAAATATTGACCGATTTCGATGAATTTTAATTCATTGTATAGATAATTTATTCTAGTTTCTCAATATTGAAAAATAAAGTCGAAATATTTTACGAAATCACCAGTAGCTGATTCCGAATGAAAAAAGTCCCGAAAAAGAGCTCTTTTTAGAATGCCTATAACTTGAGACAGGTTCCAAATATTGCGCTGATTTTATAATATTTGGAATTGTCAAGAATAAATCTATCCATGGATTTATAAATTTTTGGTGGTCCAAAGGAAGTTTTGGCCGCTATCCCGGAACTTCCGGCAGAAAAAATTCTTACTTCAAAAAAGTCACCCAATTTTGGCTTTGCATTGCTGTATCTCGCTTACCAATGGATCGATTCTCTAAATTCAAATTTTAGTTTTTTTTCGTTAACTTTATTATTATTTTCGTAGAACATAGTTGGTTCCTAAAAAATCTCAGTTGTTCAGTATTAGGTAATGAAACTCACATCTTTATTGTCATTTTTCAAACTCCCCCTCGTGTCGGTGGGTTTACGCGATTTTGTTAGCGTGATTTCTCTAAAATTTGAACTCAAATTGGTCACTTTTTATATACCTAGAGATTCATTAGAATCTCCTCTTTCGATTGACATACATTTTGTGTTGTGTTTTGAAATTTTGTAGCAACGTTTTTTTAATTTACTGAAAGCTGCCAGATTTCAACCAGTTTGGTCCACGTTTTCAACAGGTTGGTGTACAAATCTCGCACCCCTCACGTAGCTGCGGGAGAAACAAATCCTGTAGCTCTCTTTTTGTTGCTCACCAAATCTACCACCCAACCCAGCAGCAGGAGGAACTGCCGTCTCGCCGCGTGGTTTGTTAATTGATTGTGCTGATGCTTATGCCTCTTTGCGTATTAAATGTTTTGATTTTCAAATAGAGAAAGATTATTTCTCCAGATTGAAATAAACTTCTTGAATTTTTTAGATATTTTATCATTAGAATTCTTCAGTGATTCATTTGTTTTGAATGTTATCATGATTCTTTTCTGAATTTTCTGAATTTTAGAATTCTTCAGTGATACATTTGTTTTGAATGTTATCATGATTCTTTTCTTTTATTTCAAGCAGTGTCTACTGCAGGAGACACAAAATCTATGATTCAAGTAACAATATCCTGAAATTTTAATCAGAAACTTTTATCAGAAATCGGAATTTGAATCGGAATCTGAAATTAGAGTCTGAAATTTGAAATTGAATCTGAATCTGAAATTTGAAATTGAATCTGAATCTGAAATCGAAATCTGAATCTGAAATCTGAATCTGAAATCTTTTTCGGGACTTTTTTCATTCGGAATCAGCTACTGGTGATTTTGTAAAATATTTCGACTTTATTTTTCAATATTGAGAAACTAGAATAAATTATCTATACAATGAATTAAAATTCATCGAAATCGGTCAATATTTGCGGCCAGGAGAACGTTCGTAAACTGCAGGTCAAATTTATCAAAAATAGATTTGTACGGAAATTTCGCGAACGGCTTTGGAAGGTTAACAACATTCGATTTTGGAAACATTCGATTTTGGCACTCGAAAATTTAAAAAATTAAATAAAAAAAATATAAACTTAAAGATCTAAAATGACAATGGGGTATCTTGGGCCACCTATATTTTTATGTTTTCATACACATTCAGAACTAAAAATACGTTTTTCCTATCTGTAAAGTTTTCTTATGCCAAATGAAGAGTTATGAAAAATATTTTGTACGAATCGTTCGGAAACGGAATTTTGCCGAAACGTTCACGAACCAGGTTTTAGGAATTATTCGATCATACACAACTCTCTTTTTTATTTCACCATAAGATATTTCTTTAAAATAACTAAATGAATTATGAAATTTCATTTATCTAGTCAATTTGGACTCGGTGGCCCACAATTCCCCACAATCTTTCAAAATCCAAAACAAATCTTTTTTAAACAGTCAGAACTTGAGGTAAGGGGATTTTTTTTATTATCTGACGGGTTTGCGCCGGGGGTCTTGAGATTTTCCCCAAAATTGAAAATTTGGTTCATTTTTGCGACTTAAAAACACATGTATTTTTTCAGATTTCTGTGGTCCGTGGTATTTCACATATGGGACTGTTTTTCAGGTATATTTCATATAGGGCAGCCACGAATTGATATTTTTTTTTCGAAATTTCTAGAACAAAACCTCTTTTTTTAGTCTTTTATGTTGAAGCCTTATGTTGACCTAAAATGACGAAAATTCATATGGGACTGTTATGCGAGTAAGGGCAGTCTGAAAAGGACGAAAAAATAGTGTAATAAGTTCTTTTGTTTCCATGTTGTTAGAAGTGCTTGCTATCTCCATATGTGAGTGCAGTTGTACCACCATTGTTTGTCTTCGATGCAAAAAAAGAGATTTATTGTCATTATTTATTTCATAACTCTTCAAGGTGTTAATGGCCCACTTTGGTGTCTTCAGATGAAAGTTGCATCATGAATCGAGCTATACAATGGTATTTTTGCAAAATATTCGGTGGTGCAGACGGTACTTTTAGACGCCATTTAAAGTTTATTTACAACTTTTCATGTTGAAGGTCATTATTTAATTTTTTTCAACTATTCTATTCGGAAAGCTGATAAAATTTCAATGCATTTTGATGTGCTATTTAATAATTTCCGTTGAGAAACAACAGAGTTATGTAGCTTTGAAAAATGGTTATTTTTTATTTACAAAAAATCTAACCGAAGCTAACTCAAAAAATAAAAATGTTAGAAATCTGAAAATACATGTGTTTTTAAGTCGCAAAAATGAACCAAATTTTCAATTTTGGGGAAAATCTTAAGACCCCCGGCGCAAATTGTCAGATAATAAAAATAAACCCTCGTAAGTAACTAATTAAAAATTTTAAAAATTGTAAGTTGTAGAGCATAGAAAAAAGTGGCCCATGATTCCCCACTCTCCTATAACAAAAAATTGAGAAAAAAAACCGTTCAATCTAAACAAAAGTTCATCTAAGTTAAAAATTTTAGCATTGAGTGATTTAAGGAATCAGTCACGTCAAGTGACTGTAATATGGTTGTGTGCAATAAAAAAGAAGAATATTATGAAATTGGTTTGAATGGTTATGCATTTTTGAACAGTTTTAGCAAAAAACCAACTTCATCTACCACATATTGTTTTAGCGGTGAGCGAAATAATTGCAGCGCAGAATAAAAACTGAACAAAAAAGCCGAAAATTATTATGTTTTTAATTATCCGCACTAGTTTTTAGTGTTAACACTTGAGCTCGAACTCATGGAAATCGACTTAGCAAAAAATTTTGAACGCGTTTTTCTCGAAACAGCGATGTTGGTACATTCGTTTCAAAACTCGATAACGAATTGTTTTATCAATGAAGCTAAATACTTAATGTTTCCATATTGTTTCCATATTCCATTCCATTTATTGTGATTCATAAGAAACTGGAATTTATAAAAATGTTTATTCTATAAATGAGTTGTTTAGAGCACAATTTTACAAAATTTTGAGCAAATTTTTGTCACAAAATCTGTGTCACGGAACACAGAATTTTGAAATATTGATTTCAAAGAATTTTTGAATTTTGAATTGATTTCCTTCGTTATAATTTTTTGGTCAACATAAAATTTAGGTTGCTTACTTTGAATCAGAAATTTATGATAAGATTTTCAATGTAAACTGATTTTTCTCAACTAAAATATGAAAAAAAAAACCCAATTTATCATGAATTTTCAATGAAATTGAAGGAATAAGAATCACATAAATCCAGCACAAATATTTCGGATAAAATCATAACAAATCAGAATTTTGTGTCAAAAACACCTTGATTTAAAGCAATGTACAGTTTTTTTTCTTTGAAAAATCTATAATTTAATGCATCTTCTTTTGTATTAATGACTTTTACCTTCAAAAGTTGTTCGAGGCAATATGACCCTAAACGCGTACATTCAAATAATCAATCAAATTTACTAACGAGCTTAATTTTTGAGATAAAAAAAAAGAATTTTAGTTTAGGTAATCGAAAAATTTTCAAAACTCGATACAGTGAATCAAAGTGAAAATTGGATATCTTTTTTGAAGTTAGCAATAAATTTGAACGGATATTTTGAAAATAGCTTTGGAAGGATAAGTTTATTTAATTTACGAAAAAACATTAATTTTTTAACTTAAAAAATCCTTAAAGATGAAATTCAATTGAAATTTTTCACAGTAACAAAAGATGTTAACAGTAAAAAAATGGTTCCGCTCAAGATCAGAATTCTTTCTTCAGTAAAACAGCTATAGAGTTGTTAGGATTTACTCTAAAATATTCTATAAATCATCGTTTGAAAGCAGAAACCAAGATCTATTCGCTGAACAAAAAAAAATCTTTCGGATATAACTTCTATCAATACCGCTTGATCAACTGTTCCGAGTTGCGTCGAATCGAGCCATTTAGTTCCGCTCAAGATCATTTACCCTACCTAATATCGTTGGAAAGAGTGCGAGAATGTTTGAAACAAGCATTGAAATAAGGCTTTGAAATCAATTGAAATAAATGGTGCTTGTTCAGAGGCGCGAGAGAGTTCTTTTTTCCGACACCGCCGCACGTTTCGGGAACCAACTTAAAAAAGGGAAATTATATCCTAAGCGAAAAAAATATTTTTTTAATTACCGAAACTTAAGGGGGGAGTAGGGTCTAACGGGTAAAAAAAACACCATTTTCACGAATTTTTTAGAGCTATCGTCCAAACAAATGTATTCAAATTTTTTGCATTATACAAAGCATTGTTAAATGAACATTTAGTAATTTTTTCGTAGAAACATATTGAAAAATGAGCCGGTGACGGAGCACTTTCGAGGATGCCTTTTAGAAAACAGGATTTGCGTTGGACACTGTATCTCAGCACAGAATCGTCTGAAGTCAAAAAATCAGAGCAAAATATTTTTAATAGATGTTTTTCTGGACCCCAACGATTTTATTTAACTTAAAATTTTTTTTATTAAATTCTTGTGGCTGTTTGAAGTAAAAACTACGATTTTTCACGAAAAAATCCGCCATTTTTTATCTGTAAAATTTCCCCAAAGTAATAATAAAAAAAAAGAAAGTCGGTGGGGTTTGGTATTTTATATGTAGAAAATATGTTCCAAATTTGAAAAGAATCGGTGAAGTAGACTTTAAAAATGTGCTTTCGAGAAAAACGCGTTTGAAGTTTCTGCTCTCTCTTTCTTGCAGTATTAGATAAGAGGAGATAAAGGCCAATAATTTCTACAGTTTTGCTTTGATTGACTTGAAAATTTGACACAATATTCTTGAAATGATTTACAATAAGAAAATAAAAATATAAAAAAATCGATTTTTTGAAAGTGTTAGACCCTACTCCCCCCTTAATTAAGAACTCACATTACAGAACTGCTTAAAGCATTTTTCAAGCGGAAGTGACTGTAATGTTGCAATTTTATTTTTCTGAGGTCCGAATTTTACTAAGCTAGACGCACCCGTTCGGCATGCAGATGTAATGTAAATAAAACATGAATTCAATCATTTCCTACTGCCATCGGCCAGCTTAGCTCAGCTGGGGGCGCCTCATCCGGGTAGGAAACCTCGTGCGCGAAACGTCTCTCCCAGACATATTCATGTTACGCGAACCGGTTCCGGAGACTTTGCTCTACTTCAGCCAAACTTGGTCGCTTTGCGATAACGCCGGACCAGGAACGTAACTTGCATATCTACAACACTTATTATGGCCATGCCGCCTCGAGATGGCCATCATCATTGTCCGGCTGGCGCTATGCCATACGGCGGATTCTCTCGGGAGAACTTTGTTAGATTGTTGTTAAGCATATTTCATGAACATTATCACAGCTAGGCATGCAATTACTTCGGGCTTTCGGCTGTTCGTGCTAATTTATGTCGCAATTGAACCAACTCAGACCCCGACAGTTTGAATGAAAATTGGCTTCGAAAGAAGGATGCAAAAATAATTAGAAGCTTTACTAAGTAATTCATATTTCACTTATGATCCAATTGTAAAGGTACCGTCATCCGGGGTAAGATTGATCATTTTTTTTCAATACTTTTCGATTATTTTTCTGTTAAAGGGAATGTGGAATGTTTCATACTTTTATGAACGAAAACATGGTTGGAGAAATTTATTAGACTACTAGCAGACCCGGTAAACTTCGTCTTACCATGTTAAACTTGGCGTCAATTTTTTTTTCGCTGTTTGGCTTAAAAACAACATCAAGTCTTGAGTTGTTAATCGTATCGCTTTCTTGAACATGTCCTAGTTTTTTAACATATCCATCTTTTCCGTTTGCTCGAATTGTCCCGCTCAATTATATCGGAATCAAATCTAGGAATTTTAACTCAATTCCACGGGTCTTTTCATAAATTATTAAAAAATTCTCTCCTATCAATTTTACATGCATATGACATGAATCCTTTTCGTTTACTTTTCTTTGATTCGGATGCTTTGAATATTGGCGAATGAAATCAGGTAACAGCTTCCCGTTGCAAATTCGATTTTTTCAGCACTCAACGCGTTGCAACGTTACCATCAAACTTGGCAAGCCTCTTGCTTAAAAAAAATCTACTCTTTATAACTTGTTCCATAAATAACATATGTGATTATATCTATGTTTTAATTATTGTATACCATTTAGTTGATTTTCTCCGCTTTGCTCGAGTTCACTTTAAGGTTTAAATCGAAATCAAAAGTTTCTCATTTATTGGAATTCATTGCATATGAAACTTTATGGAAGAAGAATTTTTAATATCGGGACAATTTATGGAGTTTTGCCCAATATTCTGCCTAGCGCAGCACTTTTAGCTCCCGAGTAGCTTTTGATGGTATATTTTTTTAGAACTGAAGAAATAAAAACATTAGATAAGATTTTTTACAAACCATTTTCAAGCAGCTTCGCTTTCCTCGCCTTTGGAAGCAGTGGTTTTTTATTTCCATATTTTCATCAAAATCATGATCAAAAAAAAATTTCGCCTTTTTTTTCTTTGTTCGAGCAAAAAATGCAAATTAAATCAAGAAGACTTTATTTATTGGGTTAATGTTCAAAGGAATTGAATTTGGTTTTGAAAGGAGAAAATTTATGTTTAATTTTTTTGTTATTCAACCGTATTAAAGCATTTTTATTTTCATTTTTTCCTTAAAGACATACCTGCCAATTTAAACCATTGTTGTCTGATTTAAAATTTTCCTAAACAGTGTTGAAGGTGATTTGCGATTCTGTTTAAGATTATGTGATATTTTCAAGATTCAATAACATTTAATTGGAATACAGGTTTTGAAAAATTAAATACATAAAAAAGAACTAATCTTAGCCTTACGATCATTTCATTCTTTTTTCTGGAAATTTTCATGTACATTTACCTCGAAATTTACCACGACATTTAAAAATTTTAAATATCCGCTTCAAATTTAACACTCGGGATACCCTATCTGACTATTTTAGAGAAAAATTGGTATATGTTTCATGGCTAAAAGGCGTGTTGCCACTTGATGACAGGAGTTAATATTATTTTCAACACTTTTAGGTCATAATAAAAACTTATCAAAAAAAAATCCTGCTTCTGCTATCAAAAAAATTATGCTTCTGGAAAATCAATCACAAAAAAAATTTACAACAAACAATCGGATCTAAAGTCTCTTCTATGTAGTCAAAATTTGTTAAACAAAAACACACATTTATGTTAAGTACGTACTTGAATTCTGTGTAAACAAACAGGGAACCTGTAAACAGTTTTTTGGTGAACGATTTAAAAACCATTTATAAATTAAGAAATCATGCATACATTTTTTTGTAAATGTTGAACGTTTGCAATTCTTTGCATTCGGCCTTTAAATGAACATCAATCCTATATAATCTATTTTAAAGGACAGGTTCTTGTTTAGTTCATGTGTCTGTTCATTTGCAACGGATTTTGTGGTTGTTCTATAAAATTAAAGGCGCTTGATACAACTTCTGTGAAGCACATTTGTACATGTTCGAAAAATATTTCTAGCGAATTTATAATCCAAATCTTTCCATTTTTCTTTTTTCAAATGTCCGCAAAGAGTCACACCATTATTTCATACGCATCAGTACTAAATTCATATTATTCAGACAACAATTCCTTCTTTAAATAACACGAATTAAAGTTTTTTTTTTCATATCGTGTAAATGGTTTTGATTTGATCGGCAAAATATCAATCTGGATCAAATGTAAGCGTCATTCTTTACTGTGTGCTGTACAAATGATCTAGGAATCAAGAAGAAAAAACACATCTAGGCTTCATATGGCCACCACATGCATTGAAATTATACTTGGTTGAGAAATGCGCGCCCAAATGTTCTCACTAAACAGTATGCTATGCCATAGTTACTAACCTCCTACGACGCTTGCTCGCGACGCCTCGACCATGGAGACGAAAAACAAACCGCCCGGCGCCGAACAGAAAGAAAATCTCGATAAAATTGAAGGCCATGACTTTAATTTGATTCAATTTATTACAAATTTAGTGATTACGGACAATTGATGCGACTTTTTGATGTTTTTGTTCGATATAAACCGATTCGCATGCCCACAGAATATTCTAAAAATAATTTCATTTGAATCGGTTGGATCATTTCGGAGGAGTAGTACTACAAACACCGTTACAAGAGAATTTTATATAATAGATTTTAAATTTTATTGAAAAATCAAATTCGTTTTTGTTTAGAATTTGATGCTTTGGTGTAACAATAATCAGTCTCTATTTTGACAGTTTTAACCAGTTTTCTTGATCATAAAGGATACAAAACACCTTCATAATATTTACATATGCTAGTTTATCAATTGCTGAGGCAGTTCGGGACCAACTAAATGATATAAAATTAATCATGAAACTCTACACTCAGAAAAATACTATTATGTATGCCATAAGATTCTCTTATGAAGTGGCGCCATAAGAAAAATTAATGAAATTCATAAGATTGTCTTATGACGCGAATGAATTCTGAAGATGAACGCCTACTTCAATGAGAGGTTGTTGCTTTTCATAAGAGATTCTTATGAAAACAGTAAATCACTTTCTAATAAGAAAAATTCTCGATATTTCATGCTGAAAACATTCACTTTATTGTTTGCCAAATTTGTTTAAAATTAAATCCTTCATGGTCACCATCAGCAGCGCATCAACAGACAGCTCCATCAAAGTTTTTTTTCGCCGCATTTCAATCTTCGACCTTTCGTTTTTTGCCGATCAGCTTGCTGAAAAGTAAACAAATAATGTATTTTAGTTTACTAATATATTCAACGTTCACACCAAAAACATCAAATCGAACTTACCATTCCGGAGATAACAATAACATTCAACATTGAAGGAAAACTATAATAACTATGAACTGGCGATTGCTTCGTACTGTTAGATAATGAAAAAAAAACTGATGCTATGAATGAATGTGTTCATCATTTTTTCACAATGCCGTTTCTTCTATTTTTCATAAGAACATCGTATGAAAACTGAAAGAATTTCATAAGACTCTTATGAAAAATTAGTTTGGACGCAAAAAAGTGGTTCATAAGATATATCTTATGAAATTTATAATAAGATTTCCTCTGAGTGTACGAAATTGAACACAACACTTTCGGTGGACCAAAGATCCTAAATTTGTAACTTTTGGTCCAGTGAGTTCTGACAAATGGAATACTGAATATCGGTGTGTCTTGGTGTTATATTATGTGACATAATATATGGAGTCACCTAGTTTCGTAGTTTATGGACATGTTCCTGCCAATCTAAATACGCAACAGCAACACTGCTCCTTGTTTCATTCGAGTTCTGTACCTCAGTAGAGAAAGACGCGTGAATAAAGTTCTTCTAAAAGTTAATTCTAGAGTTTTCATTAACATCCGAAACATGGTGTTAGAAGTTCTTGTAGTCTTTTAAAGTCATTTTGCGTCATATTAAATCGCAAAAAGTTTCCGTGTGTTGAAAAATAAAGACATTTCCGGGCGTGACGGAATCATTCGCGAACAGTGCACAATTTTTTGCATTGTTAGCTGAGTGCATTTTCGTTACTGTTTGGCGGCCATATTTCTTGTTGCGCGCCGGAGTGAAGAAGAAAATTTTCAAAATGAATTCCGAACAGTTCAAGTATTTTATGGAGTAGCAAAATAAGGCTCTCCTTACATTGGTGCAAAGTGTTCAAAACAGGAATGTGGCTAATGAAGCTGCAAGTGCATCGGCAAGGCCTGTCGCGATGTAAAGTTCTGAAATATCTTCTCTCCCTCTTCCTCCATCGCTCGAATTGGTGGGTGATATGGAAGAAAATTTTAATTTTTTTGTGCAAAATTGGAAAAATTACGCGAGGGCAGTGGGAATGGATCGATGGCCCAGAAGAAAAATCGCCTGAAAACGAGTGTTCTGTTGACAGTGATTGGGAAGTCAGCATTAAAGAAATATATCAATTTCGATCTTACACCGGAACAATTAGCTAATCCAGAAAAAACTCTTGCTGCGATTAAAGCTAAAGTGGTGCGTGAACGGAACCAGCTTGTCGATTGGTTAGACTTTTTCTCAATGCAACAGCAACCAATAGAAAGCATCGACGAGTTTGTTTCGTGATTGAAATTGCTTGCTCGTTTGTGCCGGTTTGGTGATTTAGAGGAAAAACTTGTAACGTACAAGAATGCTACATCGAATAAGTGGCAAACATTGCGTTTGAAATTTCTGACAATGTCAGAGTTAACGGAAGAGAAAGCAGTAAATTTGTGTCGGGCGGAAGAAATTACTGAGCAGAATTCTACGACTGTGGACTTTTCGATGAGTGATGTTAATACGCTAAAAAAAAAAAAAAAATTGGGAAAGTGTAAATTTTGTGCGGACTTGCACAACCTCGACAAGGCACTATGGGGAAAGTGGTGGCCAAAAATCGAAAAATTTACTTGCTTTGAATGACGTGTCTTGTATACCATTTGATAGCCAGAGAATTCAAACCTAGATTCCCAAAATGTCAGCCGTCTGTAATGAAAATTCATTGCGCCACAGACATCAGGCCTAGCAAAATTGTGAAAATTGTAGAAAAAATGCATTTTAAACAAATGCAATTTTCTCAGCGAATAATGGTCCAATTTTTGAATGTAATACACCGTTGGAAAGGTAATTGTCTGAACTTTAAAATGGGTTTGATTTAAAGGAAACACGGTTTATTTAAATTAGCAAAAAATGGGTAATTATTGAAAAAATGTATTTTTTTGGCCAAAGTTGGTCTATTGGGATTGGGCCTGCTAAAAAGAATAAAGCTTACATGCTCTTCACTCTTACACAGATTTCCATAAGAATGACAGCTAATCGGAGTGATATTGGAGTGAAGGCTATAGCTTTCTCCGTTTAACACACGTGAAATCGTATACTGGGATTGCGAGCGCGCCCAACGCCCATATCTAACGAGGAGGGCCGAGCAGTCTTAAGAGACCACCATCACAGTTTAGTTTGGAATCTATACTATCTGCGTCAGTTATGATTATCGATTATGCAAGCATTTTGTGTGGGGCTAGGGGAAGAGGTTTCGTAGACAAATAATTCTTCATCAAAATACCTGATTGGTAAACAATACAATACCATATTGCCAAACTCGGACGTCTAGGCATCTGCGGTTCCTTATTGGACTGGTTTCGCAGTTACCTGAGCGGAAGGCAACTCATCGTTAGATTGGCGGATTCGTATTCAAGACAATTCCCTGCCACATCAGGGGTTCCACAAGGAAGCCATCGTGGACCGATTGTTTTTCTAATTTATTTTAACGATGCTCTTCTTATGCTTGACGGACCGAAACTCGCCTACGGCGACGATCTAAAATTATTCAACGCAATTAAAACCCCAGAGGACACTGCTTCACTGTAAAGGCTATTCCACCTGTTTGCTACCTGGTGCATAACTTTTTCGCGCAAACGGCACCCTATATCTGCAGATTATTTTCTTTTGGACCATCCAATCGCTCGTGTGAACCACATCACGGATTTAGGGGTAATTCTTGATCCAAAATTGGACATCAAGAGACATACCAACTATGTACAGTACCGTTCATAATTGTATAGAAATTGGAAACAAGCGCACTGTCACTTTGACTTTGAACTTCCATAACTTTTTACTCTGATGATAATTTTTGATCCAATTTTTTGCGTTAGATAGATCAACTATCACACTATTATATCAGAAAATTTGAGCTTTCTGGAGTTTTTGTGACCTGAGAAACAGTAATTCTACGAAAATCGGAGTTTTTGGACTTTTCTCAATCAAACTGCAGTATCTCTGAAACTACGCAACATTTTTTATTGAAAATTTGCACAGTGATTGTTGAGATATGAAGCTAGCATGTCTGAATTTTTCGAAAGATTCTATTGATGAGATCAAAAGTTACGCGAGGTGGAATATTTCAGGCATGAACCTTGAAATGCGATTTCTATAGAATTTTGGACGTTTTTTTTTCATAGGAAAATCACATTCTCTGTTTAACAACCAGTAAATCTATTTCAACCAAAAAATCACAACAATATCGCGAGATTCTGATTTCAAAACACAAATGGATCATATATTCCATTTTTTCTTTACTTCATTGCTTTTGCTAGACATTTTTTGTCTGATTGGTGGAGGAAACGATATTGTTCTCATGAATCGTCCAAAATTCTATAGAAATCGCATTTCAAGGTTCATGCCTGAAATATTGCACCTCGCGTAACTTTTGATCTCATCGATAGAACCTTTCGAAAAATTCAGCCATGCTAGCTTCATATCTCAACAATCACTATGCAAATTTTCAATAAAAAATGTTGCGTATATAGTTTCAGAGAAATTGCAGTTTGAATGAGAAAAGTCCAAAAACTCCGATTTTCGTAGAATTACTGTTTCTCAGGTCACAAAAACTCCAGAAAGCTCAAATTTTGTGTTATAATAGTGTAATAATTGATCTATCTAACGCAAAAAATTGGATCAAAAAATATCATCAGAGTAAAAAGTTATGGAAGTTCAAAGTCGAAGTGACAGTGCGCTTGCTTCCAATTTCTATACAATTATGAACGGTACTGTAGTTGATAAATCTTCTCGATGCTTGGGCTTTATATTCCGTTTAACGAAGGATTTTAAAGACGTAGGGTAACGGACTTATTTTGGACCGGGTACCTATTTTGGACCACCTTGCAGCTTTTTTCCAATTTTCTCTCATATATCATGTTAACCATGAAAATTTTGATCAAATATAGTTAAAGCTACTTCTTATGATTCTAATCATATCTAAGCTTTCATTTAAATAAGCTGATAAGACATAGAAAATTGAAAAAGAAGATTTGATTTTTAACGGTTGGACCAAATCAAGCCCATTTAAGGAGGACGTGTCATTATTGGAGTCAACTTCCAAGAAGTTTTCTGCCAAGCTGTGATGAATTTAACAACTACAAACATGTTCACACCTATGACAAAACACATGAAAACTGGTTTGCAAGCCCGGAGAACCAAAAAAACTTGTTTTAATAGCGATTTGACCCATGTCGAAAATAGGTCCTACTGAATTCCTTAGGGACTTATTTTGGACCACCCAACATAACCTGAGTATTGAACTTGCTGTTAAATGTTCTTGAACGTAATACAACGTAGTACGGCGATATGAAAAGCATAATTCACCCTACTTTAATCGTTTGATATGTAGAAAATTTGAATTTTGACATTATTTTATTTAATCAACTCTCTAAAGCTCTTTACATGATTCAAAACTTAGAAAAAATTGTTGAAATTTGTAAATATTACAAGCGAAAAAGTACTAAAAATCTAGTTTTTCAGCTCCTAAGGTTGTGCAATTTCTAAAAAAAAAGTGTTAAAGAATTTTTGTGGAACAAAAGTTGTTTGAAAACAGAATTTTTGAGAATTTTAAAGCGAACAAAAATCTGGCTATAAGATGGTTAAAAATATCGCATAATTCTCGTATATATATATATTTTTTAATAAATATATTCTACTTTACAGTACTAAGGCCAAACCAAATCCACTGAGGTTTTGGAACTCAAAATGCATCAATTAATGTTGCGCAGTTGATGATGTCAGACTTATCATTGGGTCGCGTGAAGGAGATTTGCGTTCTAAAATTGATCCTAAAAATAAGTCAACTGGTCAGTATAAAACACTGCAGAACAAATTTCGTCGAGATAGTAGTATGCTGTCGGAATTTTCAATACATTTGAAACACACTATATAACTGGGGAATTTTCCTGTTTTTACTCTATTCTTATCAAAAACTACTGTCTAAAGCAGTAGAAGTTGTTGAAAAATAACAGATGGTTGTAGTAGGAACTATTAATACAAACAAGTGTACCTAAATAGAGGCTAGAGAAAAAATTGGATTGAATTAACGTGAATAATCAAAACTTTACTACAAGAACAGGAAAGGTAGAGATTAACTGAATTATTGTTATAATTGAGCATCAATCGCGGTTGTAAGTAAAGCAAAATTGAGAAAAAAAACTAATTCAGATTAAGGGTGGTCCAAAATAGGTCCAAAGGGTGGTCCAAAATAGAAACCTGGTGGTCCAAAATACCGACCTGAGTAATGATCAAAGAAACGAGCTTTTAGGCTTAAATCTTGTTACATTGCAACAAACGACGATATGTTTCGATAGAAAAAGCGTTGGTCTTCGTTATGAACGGATAAAGCAGTAAAAAATTGTAACATGTGCTTTTTTATTTCAGAAAATAGCATTGCCACTTCCCAAAGCGGTCCAAAATTGGTCCGTTACCCTATACTGTTTACGCTTTTGGAATCGATTAACCTCAGTGTTCGTCCTCGAGGACTTCGAGACCGGAATTTACAGCTCTACATTCCCCTTTATTTAAAAGAAGAATTTTGACAGCATCGAAAACATCGTAGTGTGTAATCCCGTTTATAGATATATCATTTAAACTATTTTGTTTTATATTCATTTCATCATTGGGATCAACATGTGATCCGTTGATATGTTATCAAATAAATAAATAAATAAATAAATACAACATATTTTTTATACATGGTGGGGGTCGGATAGTATTCGATATTCTGTACAACTTTGCCCAAGACAGTAACCCTCTAGTCTAGGACTTCAATTGGCGGAGATAAATTTAAGGCCACCAGTTTGCATGGAGATGCCCCATAGTGCAAGGGTTCGTGTCCAGCATAGGGTAAAAAATGTCGAAAATGTGGAAAGAAGAACCATTACGAAGTTTTGTGCAAGTTGGCACATAAAATGAAAAATCGTATTTGAGAAATCATGGGAAGCCTGTAAATTCTATCGAAAACATCGCAAAAACCTGGAAAAAAGTGGCCAAAATCATCGCAAATCCCTCTGTGCTGAAACTAATAAGCAGTCTCCGATCAAAAATTCGATCATTACCCTACGATTAATTGGAATCTTATTTCCTATTGATTCACTGAATATAGAAAACATAAAAGTGAAGAAAAATATTAATTTGTTCCTAAACTGTGTTTACTGTTCATTTCAAAACGTGCTTAGACATAATGAGACACCCTATAGTACCGAAACCCTGAGCGGAAACCGAATTTGAAGAATATGAATTGCTTAGATATCTAATAAAACCAATTATTGTAAAATTCAGAAGCGCTATCAAAATTATAAAAAAATTAAATAATAACCCTTTTTGAACTAAGGTCTAAATATGATTGACTGATTAAAAAATGGGTTTTATTTGATGGGAGTTGCCCTTCCAAAAATTCTTGTATTTATCAATTCGATTACAATGAAAAATGAACCTCTGGGGTAAGATATCACTCCATACATGGAAAATTAAGAATAAATAAAAATTAAGAAAAAAAAACCGTTCAATTTCGGCAAAATTCGATTTTGGGTCTGTATCTCGTATCTGTTTGAGGAATTTTCTGGCCAACAATGTATTGAAATTTTTTTAAAAATACATTTAAGAGTGTTATTTTTTTTTCAAATAAATGCCATTTAGACTATTCTGGATTAAGGTTAAAGCACGTTAAAGAACGCTTGAGACAAGATTATTGATGTGATCTATTGGACGGAATCTCTTTCAACTCTCAGAACTTTCCAAGAAATCGATACTTTGAACATTCCAAGAAATCAATACTGATTGAATTGTTATCGACATGATGTTACTGAATGAACATCAAAAGGGCGATGGCACGTGATTCAACCGGTAGTCATGCGATAAATAGGTAAACTCATCCAGCGAAGGCTTCCCCGCTTTGATTCCTTACACTATGATGTTTTCTTTTGCTTCGCTGGGAGCTGTATTGGTTCATTGAAATTTCTAACTTCATTCAAAAGATCGACTCCGTCAAGAGAACCTATGGCTATCGATGATGTATGCAGCATTGTTATTAGTTGAAAAAACACCTTTCGGGTCGGAATAAACACCGTCGATCAAATATTGATTATCATCTGTACGCTATAGCTCAGAAGTTTTCGATCATCAAACTCCAGTTGTACTTCAATACGGACAACACAGCATTTTAGAGACCATAGGCACAGCGAAAGTGCGATCAATGCCCGAAACACTGATTGAGGCAGCAGGGGTAAGGGCTGACTTTTCGAGATTCCATTGAGTGATATTGACAGGGGCTACCGTTTGTTTGGCCAGTCCGTAAAAGTGAGGGATCATATGATAATAATTTCATCTGCCGACAGCGTAGCGGAAATAGCGAATTAAAAATAATTTTGTATCTCTTAAATAGCGGGCTTGACTGATGGTGATCCAGTTGGGCGGATAATAAAACAAGTCAAAAATAATCCTTATTCCAAGTGAATGAAATAACAAAAAGGAAAAAAAAATCGATATGAGGAAAACGGCAAAACTACTAAAATGATAATGCTGACAGGAGTAATAGAAATGACAATAATGCTAAACATAAATAATAAAAATGCAAAGAGACTGACAAAAAAGTTAAAAGTTTAAAGAATCATAAATGACATTAATAAACAAAACCTCCAAAAAACAATAATAACATAATTACCAAATAGCAAAAAAAAAATACGATAATTAAAGGAAGTATAAAACATAAAAAAAATCTCTTCGGGTCCTAGGGAAACCACCCTGCACCCCAGAAAAAGATGTACCTACTAGCCCTGTAAAGCCGTTTCAAATAAAGAAATTACAAAAAATATAAAAAATGAAAAAAGAAAAAAACATATCCGACATTTTTGAAGGACTCAACCGCTAAATTTATTTTTTTATTTACAAAGTATTCCGTCTCAAGACATAACTTGACGAACATAATTCCTAAAATTCACTCGGTTCATGGCAACCGTTATCCAATTTCTCGGACAACCCACGTTCGCCAGATCACGCTCCACTTGGTCTAACCACCTCGCTCGTTGCGCCCCTGCTCGTCTTGTTCCTACCGGATTCGTAGCGAACACCTGTTTTGCAGGACAGACGTCCGGCATTCTCGCAACATGTCCCGCCCAGCGTATCCGGCCAGCCTTCACCACCTTCTGGATACTGTCTTCTGGATACTGGATACTTTGAGTGTACGCAGGTCCTCCTCGAGCAATATCCATATCTCGTGCCCGTAGAGAACAACCAGTCTAATGAGCGTCATATACAGGTTACGAGGGCTAATTCTTCTCGACCGCAGTTGCTTGTGGAGTCCATAGTAGGCACGACTTTCGCTGATAATTCGCCGCCGGATCTCACACCTGGTGTCATTGTCTGCGGTCACCAGTGACCCGAGATAGACAAAGTCTTCGGTTCGGTCGGTTTCGGATCCGCAGGCCAGCATGTACTTCGTTTTGGACGTATTAATCACCAACCCAATCCTTCCTGCATCGCGTTTCAGTTTGCGGTAGATCTCTTCCACCGCTGCAGATGATCTGCCGACTATATCAATGTCATCGGCAAAGCAGATAAGTTGACTGGATCTGTTGAAAATCGTGCCCCGCATTTCGCCCACCGCTCGTCGAATAACACTTTCTAGCGCCACGTTGAACATCATGCAGGATAGACCATCACCTTGTCGAAGCCCCCTGCGCGATTCGAATGAACTCGACAATTCACCCGAAATCCGCTCATAGCACTGCGTTCCATAGACCGTCGCCTTGATCAGTCTGATCAGCTTCCCAGAAAAGCCGTTCTCGTTCATGATTTTCCATAGCTCGTTACGGTCGATCGTGTCGTATGCGCCTTTGAAGTCGATGAATAGATGGTGCGTAGGGATTTGGTGTTCACGGCATTTTTGGAGGATTTGCCGTAATGTGAATATCGGGTCCGTCGTAGACCGTCCCTCCATGAAGCCGGCCTGATGACTTCCCACGAATCTGTTTGCTTGTGGCGTTAGGCGGAGGAGTAGGATTCGGGACAACACTTTGTAGGCGGCATTGAGGACAGTGATCGCTCGGTAGTTCTCACAGTCCAATTTGTCGCTCTTCTTGTAGATGGGGCATATTACCCCTTCCTTCCACTCCTTCGGTAGCTGTTCTATGTCCCAGATCCGGACTATCAACCGGTGTAGGCAATCGGCCAACCTGTCCGGGCCCATTTTGATGAGTTCAGCTGCGATGCCATCCTTCCCAGCCGACTTGTTTCTATTCAGCTGGCGAATGGCTTCCTTAACTTCACTCATCATTGGGAGTGGCTCCTCTACGTCTCGTTGGCTACGCCGCCGATGTACCCCCACCGTCTTGATCTCCTGCATGTGCGCCGTTCAGGTGTTTTCATCGAAGTGCTGCTTCCACCTTTTGATCACCTCACGAGGCCTTTGCGGGATGCGTTGAGTTTCTGATAGAACTTTCGTGTTTCTTGGGAACGATGCAGCTGCTCCAGCTCTTCGAGCTCCTCCTCCTCCAGGCGACGCTTTTTCTCCTGGGAAATTCGGACTCGCTGCCACTTCCGCTGTCGGTGATTTTCCACATTTCGACGGATGCTTTATTGCACTACTGCCGCCCGCGCGGTATTCTCTTCGTCCATCACCCTCCTACACTCCTCGTCGAACCAGTCGTTCCGTCTAGTACGCTCCACATCTCCGCAGCACTGGTGATGGGTGTCTTGATGGTATCCCAAAAGTCCTCGAGAGGGGCTTCGTCAAGCTCGCCCTCTGCCGGCAGCGCTGCTTCGACCGATTGCGCGTAGTCTGCCGCGACCTCAGGTTGCTATAGTCGTGCAATTTTTAACCGAGGCGGGCGCCGGTTTCGTGTGTTGTTCGCTACGGAGAGTTTTGGGCGCATCTTCACCATCACCAGATAGTGGTTCGATGTTGGCGCCTCGACAGGATCTGACGTCGATGATGTCCGAGAAGTGCCGGCTGTCAATCAAAACGTGGTCGATCTGTGATCTCGATACGGTGATCTCCAGGTGTCCTTGTGTGGGAGGCGGTGCTGGAAAAAGTTACTAGGTACGGCCATTCGTTTGGAGGCGGCGAAATCTATCAGTCTGAGGCCGTTTTCGTTGGTCAGCTGGTGCGCACTGAACCTTCCAATTGTCGGTTTTAATTCCTCCTCCTGGCCGACCTAAGCATTAAAATCCCCGATGACGATCTTGATATTATATTTTGGGCAACGGTCGTATTCACGCTCCAGCTGCGCGTAAAATTAGTCTTTGTCGTCACCGGTGCTTCCGAGGTGAGGGCTGTGCACGTTGATGATGCTGATGTTGAAGAACCGGTCCTTGATTCTCAACCGGCACATTCGTGAGTTGATCGGCCACCACCCGATCACGCGCTTTTGCATCTTTCCCATCACTATAAAAGCTGTTCCAAGCTCGTGTGTGATGCCGCAGCTCTGGTAGATGGCACGACCATCTGGGTACGTTCGTACCGTGGAGCCCTTCCAGCATACCTCCTGCAGCGCTACGATGTCGAATTTGCGGCTCTTCAATTCGTTGGAGAGCACGTGGGTACTGCCCACAAAATTTAGAGATCGGCGGTCCCTTTTCGTCGCGTGGGTCTTTGCCGATTTCCATCCGAAATTTGTTGTTCGTTGTTCGTTGTTCGTTGCTTATGTTTTTTGTAGTCACGGGCTCTCAAGGCCCGCAGCTAACCCCACTATCTCGCAGGAGGACCGTCGTGATGTTGCTGTTTTGGGTCCCGAACACCACCAGGACGTTGTTGCACTCCGCACGCCGCCCCTGACATGGAGAACAGACGCGTACGAAGCCTCTTAACTCAGTCTGCATGCGACCAAAGCATCCACCGGGGTTGGGTACCCGATCTCTGCTAAGGTTGCTCGCACCCCAGCTAGCACCACGGGGAGGTAGAGAATTAGAGTTGCAGACAAGAGGTGATATGACCACTACCCGAAGGTTGGATGTATGGGGTCTCGAGTTGCACATTGTCTACCGTTCACTAGCTAAAATAGATCTTGAATAAATGGTTGTAAAACCTACCTAATCACAATTCTGACTACGATTTTAAAATTTGCCAAGAATTTTTTTTTCAATACAGAAATATAAAAAAAACATTAAAGTTACAAAATTAACAAAAGAAAAATGTCAAAAATGACAAAAACTGTAGAAATAATGCCATCACGGAAATGTGAAATGAGACGAAAAATGAAAATCTGATACAATTTTTAAATATGGCAAAAATTACAAAACATCTAAGAATGATCACAAAAATATTGAAAATTGCAAAAATGAAAAAAAAAATTAAGAACCAAATTACATGTAAACCGGGGTATGTGGGGAAATTACAAGTAAATTTAACATTCTGCATTAAAAGTTTGAAAATAGACTACACAGTATTGTTTTAATAGCCATCGTATGTAAATAACCAAAATAAAAAATTTATCAATAATAAAAATTATAAACAGTCTAGTCCTCACTAGGCAACATGAACTGTGATTTTTGTTATGAAACGAACTTTGTTGTTTGTTGTTGTTGTTGTTGGAAACCTGAGACGGTCTCAGTGTCTCCCGAAGAAAATGGGAGACGCTGAGACCGTCTCTATATAGACGAACCGTTTCCTAGTGTGGACTAGGCTTAACCGGCTTAACAGAAGCGACAAAAAATGACAAAACTGACAAAAACAAAACAAAAATGGCACAAATAAAAAAATATAATAAAAAGTAAAACTACAAAAATTTAAAAATCCGAGATTTACACGATATACAAAGTTCTTAAAATTTACAAAAGTTATAAAATTTACAAAATTCAAAAATTTTACCAAATTTTAAAAGTTTACAAAATACATAAGATTTAGAAAATTTAAAATAAACATAATTTACAAAATTCGCCAAATTTTTCAAATTTACCATATCAACCAAATTAACAAAATTTAGGACAACTACAATTTAAAAAAAAATGCAAAATTAATTTATTTTTTTATTTTCTCTTCTAAATCTGAATCTTCGTTAATCTAGACATTTGCAAAATATATATAAAAAATTACAAGAAATAGCAGAAATTACAAAAATGACAAATATTACAAGAAAAACCAAAATTCAACAAAAAATGACAGAAATAACAAATTTTATAAAAATGAAAACAAAACCAAAAATTGCAAAACGATGAAATAACATAAAAATCAGAAAAACATCGAATATGACAAGAATGAAAAATCTAAAAAAATGACAGAATAAAAAATAAACAAAACTTACAAAAGTGACAAAAATTATAAAAAATTTTAAACTATCTAACGAACAAAATTTGCACAATTTATCATATTTTTGTGTACTTTAACTTTAAGTCGTCATATGGACCTATACTTGGTCTGTTGATTGAATAGACAAATAAATAAATAAATCAACAAAATATACGAAAATACAAAATTTACGAAAATACAAAATTTACAAAATATAAACAGTTTAAAAAATTTTCATAATTTTCAAAAGTTACGAAATTGACCAAATTAACAAAATTACAAAATTGACAAATTTTTAAAATTTATAAAATTTACACAATTTACAAAAATAACAAAATGAACCAGATTATGATAATACCGTTTGAAACATTACAAAAATAACAAAAATTACAAGCTACACTGTAGAAAAGGGTCCAAAATAACAACAATATCAAAAATTAGAAAAAGACCACAAAAATACAAAAAAATAACTAAAATTCAACAACATTAAATTTCAATTTTGTAATTTGCGTAATTTATGTTATTTTTGTAATTTTTTTAAAACAATTTTTAAATGTTAACATTTTTGTGATTTTATCATTTTTGTTATTTTTGGCATTTTTTCAGTTTTGACCTTTTTTTATTATTTTTTATAGCTTTATAGATTATGATTGTAATTTTTGCTATACACAAATATTTGAGACAGATATTTGTCATTTCTGTTATGAGTCATATTTGTTTTTTTTTTTTCAAATTTTATGTTTTCGGTCATTTTTGTCTGTATTGTTATTTTTGTCATTGTTATTATTTTTATGGTCACTTTTATAATTCATTTTTATACTTTTTTATTTTTCGTCATTTTTCTTTATTTTATAAATTCCTTTTATGGTTTTTTCTTTTCCATATTGGCATTTTAATTGGTCTCTTATCAAGTTTTTTTTTAATAATTTTAACATTTTCTTTAATTTGTTGTCGTTTCGGAGACCACGCTTGATTGAAACAATATACCATTCTCAAAAAAATACCAATCTGAAGTTGCACTACATATTTGAATAGGTAACTTAACTTTTAAGGCACTTCTGAAAGACCGATTGAGCTAAAAATTTTATTTTGAGATAGAATTCATATGTGCTCCTAGTAGGTACTTAACTGGATATTTTACTATGAAATAAAAAATAAATGTAACTTTCTTTTACGTCCTTTTCCTCCTGAAAAATAAACCATCGATTAAGTAGCTCATCAATAATTTATTTATGTACAAAAAACGGTACTTTAAAATAATATGCCTTCCTAATATTAGTAGTCTTCCGATCAAATTCACAATTGTTTTTTTTTTTTCAATCAACTGTTTCCTAGAGTTTCTTAAAACCAACCAACACAAAGCGCTTGTTATAGACTTTTATTATAAGTATTCAAAGCTTAACACAAAAAAAAACAAACAGTTCCAGCCTTTGGTGCAGCATGTGTACAATACCTATCGATAGCAACCGGTAGCTCAACTTCCACTCCGCTCCGATGTGTCCAGCTGAATCGAAGGCTCCGATTCGGATCGCTTGTGCGTTCGATGGTGTAAGCCCTGGAGAGACGAAAAGCTATCTCCATCGCTGGCTGGTGAAGTGCTATGATCCCCACGAACTGGACTGGAAGCCGATTCTTGTTGTAGGTCCGGAAAACTTCGAGCTAGGTTTTCCTCTTGGCCTGTGCCAGCTTCTTCGTCGGTTTTGCCGCTTGGCGTTAGATTGAGAACTTTGTCGTTGAGTTTGACGTCATCCAGATCGACATCACTGTTGGAGAAGAGTGCAGTTGCCCCAAGGGTGGACGGTTCCCGCATGACGCTGTCCAGCTGCTGTTCGGGTATTTTAATTTGGGGTACTGTGGTGGGGACACATTCGACAGTTTGAGACCGCTGGATGGAAGTCAGATGGTGTATTGGAGAAGTGGCTATGTCGGAAGTGGTTTTCGGGTTCCGTGGGATTTGTATCGGGGTTGAGGTGGCCGGGCCACTTTGCTGCTGCTGTTGTTGCAGAAGGATTTTTTCGTCCTGATGCTTTTTCATTAGATCGCAGGCTTTGCCGAGGGTGCAGATAGTGTTCAGAACTCGACAGGAAAGCAGCACTATGTATGCAATGATAAATATGATGATTGAAGCGGCATTATCAAACGAGAGAGCATGGTAGAGGGCTTTGACTAAGACAACTCCCAGAGGTATTGGGATGAAACCCATTCGTCGAGCTACAAGATCTGAATGGTCTGAGAAGGCATGCTTTTGGCGGGTTTGAGTCATGTCGTAAGCTAGACTGGTAGTATACTCTCGATAAACATCGACTGGAATCTCATTGAATCGGGTGATGAAAGCGTGCTTGATCCAATCCACAAACAGCTCTGTCAACATGACGTACATACAGTCCGGAATCATAACGAAAAACTGGTCAGCCTTCCAACTGAATTCCTTCATAGTTTGAATCAAAACTATCAACATCAAAATTGTCAAATGAAAACGCTCTCTCACGTCGCTACAACTTAGCTGAAATAGGTTATTCTTGTCGAATTTCTTAAATACGCTTCCCTTCAACTCAACAAAATTGTTGGACATCATAATCGTGAGAAGCCCTTTGTTATTGGAATTGATGGCCACATTCAAAGAGGTTGCCTGAAACATCACCAAAGCACTGTGGATCGTCACGTAAATTATGGCGAAGATGAAGTGCGGGATCGTTCCCAAATGCTGCTTCTTACTGTCCTTCGGTTCTGTTGCTGTCCAGAACAGGGCATCGATAATATCCTGACCAAATGCGGACAGCAGCCTATCTCCTACCTCCAACATATTGTAGAATATGTACAGTTTAATAATAGACTGACTTTTGATCAAATGGTATAACATATTCGTGTCCACATAAAACATAGCCCAACTGCAGATGATCCAGATGGTTCCCTTAAGAAGGTCACAGATTTCAGCAGGTGCCAACAGTCGCTGCCGAGGTCTTCGGAAACCCAGACACCGAGCCAACGGTCTGGTTATCAAAGCCCACAGGGCCAGTATGAATCTTATCGGCAGAAACGTGTACAAATACAGAAACGAATCCGCACACTGCAGCACTCCGTAGGCCATAAAGCTCTCCAGCTCCCGAGGGATTTTCATGAAAGAGTATATTTTCTCCCGCCGAGCGGAGTATCGTTCCTCGTCGTGCTCCAGCACATAGCCACGTGTCAATTCGATGCGCAAAAAATCATAGAGACTGTTCTTCTCGGGAAGATCTGTAAAAGTTCATAGAAACAGTCATATGAAATATTTTTTTTAATTTATTTACTAAATTCTGAATTGGAGTTAGGCATAGGAAATTGTTTGCTAATTTGATTTCCTTAACCTGAACTAAAGGTTTATTGTAATCGACAGGCTGCGTTAAAGTTAAAAAATTACAAATTACAAAAATACAAAATTTAAGTTCGAATAGGGATAAAAAAGTTAATTTTATTTATTATTTCAAATATATTGTTGATTAATTACGAGATTGAGCCTTCTTCTACTCCGTAGTTTAATAAAATATTTATAGTTTTGAAGAAACAATACTTATTTACGATACAATTGTTGTAATAAATACAACAATATTTTAAATTTGATGCTATTTTTATAAGAATGAACCTAACAAAAAATAAAATATAAGATTTATGAAAAATTTGTTCAAAACAGGGCTTGTGATATAGCTCAGTTGGCAAGTCTGTTGTCTCCTGAGCCAATGTTCGCGAGTTCAAGCCCAAGAGTAAACATCGAACACAGTTGTACCAGATAGTTTCTCAATAACGATCCGCCAACTGCAACGTTGATAAAGTCGCGAATGCCATAAAGATGGTAAAACGACTATAATCGAAACAAAAAAAATAAAAAAGAAGTTTTAAAAATTGAAATTGAAGAAAAGTTAACAAATTTCTATTTTTACTCTCGCCTTTTCGAATACCTAGTCGAGTGCAAGAAAAAACCAAAACAAACCAACATTAGAATCCATCTCCCCTTGGAACGAAGAACCCCGGAGGATATCATCCCAAACTAACCTTTTCCGTCTCCAGCGCCTTGGGATCCACCAATTTCTCCATTTCGGGATCCGGTTACCGAGGATCGGATCCGGGGATCGTCATCCTGGGACAGATCCTCCACCCGGTTCCCATCCATCGTGGCGAATCCGTACTGCTGTGCCAAGTCACCACGGAAGCGCAGTTTTTTCTGCGTCAATCCGAAGCTGCTGTCTTCATCGCGCTTTCGATTCATTTTCGATCTGATTTTGCCAAAGGCATATTCGGCACTTCAACGGTTAGGTTAAGGGTACAAATACGTCCAGAATTTCACGACCGGAACCAGTTTTCTTTCGGGAAACGGGCACAACTTGCAAAAATTTCAAAACGAACAAAACAGCAGAATCTGATGCGGTTGAGAGATTTCGTATTTCGCCAACCCAAAAAAATGTGACATTTATTTATTAGGGGTGCCAAAAATATTAATAAAAATGTAAAGATTCTGATTAAATAATTCGGATTAGTTTAAAAAAGTTATTAGATTTCATGATTAATTCTTGAATAAAATTTTACTCTGAACACTAAAAAAAGTTTACTGGAATCGTGCTATCTGTAGAGAAGATAGGTAAATAATAATAAATATAACTTCGAAAGTAAGAACATAGATTAAGATTAGTAAATATTTGGAACGTAATATTACAGTGTAAATCATTCACGCAGCCGGAGACGCGAGAGAGATAAATTTCTCATTGAGAACTTAAGGCTGATGTCATGCTGAAACAACTAGCAACGCAACGCAACGCAACGTTCCAATAAGATTGCGTTGCATTGCATTGGTATGTCATGCTGGCGCGACCTGTCACTTTGAAATTCCCTACAAATCATCACTTCTCTACATCTGATAATGCTTTGAATCGTCTCCTTTCTTTCCGGAGCCATCAAAAACTCATCAAATCACGACCCGGATTGCAAGAATGCCCAAATTTGAACCGACAAAATTCCTTGTTTTTTGCCGGAACTAAGAATTCATGAAAATTTTCTCGCCGATTAAGATAGTTTTTAGTTTATTATCACAAGTTCGGACAGATCTTCGTACTATTGTGCTTAAAACCCGGAATCACTGCTACAAATCGAGAAAAAACAATGTTCCTATTGGATTTCCTACTAGTCGCGCTACTAAACACATTGGCATCAGATTGGTCGCGCTACACAAAGCGACCAGTATGACAGGTCTGCGCGATTTCCATGGAGATCGAATGAGAGCTGGTTAGTCGTGTGAACGTTGCGTTGTAGGTCGCGTTGCTAGTTGCTTCAGCATGACATCAGCCTAAGAAGTTCATCCATGAACGTATAGGAAATGGCGTCGTTAATCGACTCGTCTAGTCAGTTGGTAAAAGGTTGTATTGATGCACAGACGTTCTTGACTGTAGTTGATATGAGAGAATACGGAAAGGAACAAGTTTGAAAAAAGAAAATGGCTGCTTGACAGACTGGCTTGGCTTGGCCGGTTTATGAAAAATTGTGATCGGTTACGACACTATCATTCATCTTTCAAATCAATAAATGCCTATATTCACAGTTTTTTACTTAAGTTTCAATCGAAGTTTCGTCATTTAGAAGAGGGTGCATTTTTATTTTTGCCGGTTATTATATAAGTATATTTGGAAGAGATTGTTTATCTGAGAGAATTAACATCATCATCAGAATAGTTATGCTTCCAAACAAAACATCAATGTATATTGTTGTCATCGTTCGCCAATTTATTCATTTAACTTTTATGTTAAAATATTGAATATTATTTAAATTATTTAATTAATTAATGAATTAATTAATTTAATTTTAATAAATTTTAACTATGGAAATTATAATGATGAATCTTACAAACAGAATAGAGCCCACCTTCTTAAAAGTATGATTAGTTCTAATATAGGTATCTGTTATTTTAAGAGGAGAAATCACCGTGAATTTGTTTTATGAAATGAATTTGCGGCTTTATCGGTGAGGGTTAAAGAGTTGAAATGAAAGACGGATAGAAGATCAGAAGAAAATTCTAAGGTGGTGAAAAGAGCGAAGAGCATTTGAAATAGAAGCTTGACCACATACTAAATTCTTTGTCCCACACCAATTAACTGTATTGAAGAAGTAGTACCCAATAGAGAAGGCACTACATTTTTCGATACAGTTAATTATGGATGGTTCGTATGTGGTCAAGCTTCTATTTCAAATGCTCTTCGCTCTTTTCACCACCTTAGAATTTTCTTCTGATCTTCTATCCGTCTTTCATTTCAACTCTTTAACCCTCACCGATAAAGCCGCAAATTCATTTCATAAAACAAATTCACGATGATTTCTCCTCTTAAAATAATAAAAATAATTCGGCTATAAAAATCAATTACAAAACATCGTTCCGATAATCGAAAATAGTTAGGCCAAGATTTCTGACCGTTGACCGTATGCGACAACTCAATCCAGTTGGAACATCCGCACAAAACGAAAATAAGAAATCTACCTAGCCATCGATGGAACGATACAATGTATGCCATGAGTATTTTACGCATAAAGATTCATCCCACTGATTTTTGTTTCTTGCCACCCTATCGTTGTGAAGTTGGCGAAATACGGCTTTTAAATTGCATCACCGCACAAACACAATCAAAAACTCGAAAACGTCAAAACGTTTCTGTATATTTTTATTTTCTCTCCGCAGCGACGAATCGTTCCGCAGTTTTTCATCCGCGTAGTGGAAAAAGTTAGTGAAAATTCGGAATTTCCCGGTCACAGTGCTCGATCCGGTCGAATCTTTCGCGACAGACCCACTTCCGGTTTGGTGCTTTCGCACTGGGAGTAGGAAAATCGTGCTTCGTGGCTAGCTAAAATGGCTCAGCAGCAGCAAACTTCTGCTGGTTCCTTTTCTGCGGGTAGCGATGGGGATCCGAAGGGAAAATCGTTCCAACAGATGGGTACTCTGAAGAAGAAGTACAAAGTGGTCATCATCGGGGCTGGGATGGCCGGACTTTCGTCCGCTAACCATCTCGTTAAGAATGGATGTTCGGACTTCGCTATCCTGGAAGCGCGGAACCGTGTCGGGGGAAGAATCATCGGAATCGATATGGGATCGCAGAAGGTATGTTTATTATTTTTCCTATATGCATAAATCTCCGGTTCAGATATGGGTGAGGGGATGTTATGAGTTATGACTATGCAGGACTGTGGTTTGTTTTGTGAAATCTATGCAACCCACTTATGTAAGATTTGGGCTGGTGAAATTTGCGATGCAACCTTGCACTTGCACTATTGATCCATTATCAGCTCGTTTTCTAATGCCCGTACCCTGGGTTCCCATGGGTAACGGCGGCGGTGTGCATGCTTGTGATAATGATGGTTTACTATCATTGTCCTGAGAGGGTCGTTGCACACATCTTGTCAAGCTTGGATCATAATATGACTCAAATTAGAAGGCGTGATGGACACCTTTATTTAAATTAAATTAGCGGTAGGTTCAATGGTGTCCAAATTTTTCATGATCCATGCTGATAAGATGAATGGGAGTTGAAACACTTGCCCTCCCTTCCGTTGAACAATGGGAAAATTTTGTAGTGAAAATATCACATTTTGCCGTCATAAAGTGATACTTTTCAATAGGGCATAATCTGTTTGGTAAGGTAGTTAGCTAGTTTAGTTTCATAGAATTAGGATGTTTCAAGTATTGATAGGTTAGGTAATGGTATTCGCCTCCCCAATGCTCTAGAAAGTGTGCATTTGCGGTTTATGAATTTCGTTGGCTTATTCTTAAATCAAGCATTTTACAAGAACTAGGGGCTCATTGGACGGGAATGCTGTTTTGACAAATATGATGTTTCAGTTTGTAATAAACTTTCGACATTTGTTTTGATTTATTTATTTACTTTTGGTAGATCTATACATTTTTCGGTTAGGATTGAAATTCATAAATCGAAGTTTAAAATAGAAAATATGATTTCGATAAGCAAGAATGAGTAGATAGTTTAGATAATTTATTTCGGGCATTTAAAAACAGGCACACGGTTTATTTGAATTGAACCCCTATCGTGTAGATTGAGTATAAAAGTTTGTTTGAGTAGTTGACCACAATTAGTGACAAGGTTTTAAGGAACAGCACTGTTATTTTCCTGTACCGTTGATAAGTTGACGATATAAATAAAGCTATTGCTATTTAAGCTTACAGTTCATTGTTGATGAGTTTAAGAGACACCTTTTCTAGATTCTGTTTTTATGATATCCTAATTGAGTTATCGAATAACCGTGTAGTCGCGTAGAATCAATCACTTGAATATATCTTTTACTTAGCAAATCTATGATTATTTCTAAATCAAACTAGGAAGAATCCAAATTTATGGAAACGAGTAAGGTAGATGACAGGTAGGGAAAATTCAACTACGGTAAGATAGTGAACCCTTCTGACAATGATATCGAGGCGTTAGCATATGATATCATATTATTTGATACCATACTGCTATTGCTCGGTTGAATTGAAGGTTGGGTTAACTCGAAGTTCATATGGGGCCCACCAACCGTCCTAGTCCGTCGAGCACTATCTTAACGCTTCCCTAAACTGGTGCTTCAGAACCCTCGGGCTCTGTTGCCGCTATCCTTTTCTAAGCTATTCTACTCTCATTTAAAATTTTCCTCTTCTGTCCCCCGTTCTGTTTTTCCTTTCCGGGTCAGCCAGGCGCTCATAAACCCATAAACAAAAACAAAAAAAAATTATCAGCTCGTTTTCTAATGCCATTACCACATACGTGACTGGATACACGCACACGTCATTTGAGACGAGTAGATAAGATAGGGATAAAGCGATGCGTTTAAAATTGGTCATTAGTGGTTTCCATAAAAAAATCTGGACAATCCCCAAAGAAAGTGTGAAAAATATGTACATTGAAACTTCCACTGGTTTATAAAAATCTTAACCAAGGTTTTACGGTTGTTCAATGCAAGAAATAATCTTTAATGAGCAGACAGTTTGCGAAAATTGTTTAGAAATCCTGTAGACGGACTTCCAAAAGAATATTGGTCTTCAACCTCAAAGGAAACCAGAAGTAATGGACATTATGGGAGGTTCGTAGATTCCAAAGTACATATTGAGCTTCTCAACTCAACGATATTTCAAAAAAAAATCTTTGACCATCCAAATTTTCGTGAATAAATAGGGTCTGCTACGTGATAACTCCTACCAATATTGTATTAAACCCGAGAAAATTGCTCATTTTGTAAAAGGGTCGAATGTCGGATATTCCTAAACACCTAAATACCTTCAGAACGTCATTTTCCATAGCTCGTCACGGTCGATCGTGTCATATGCGGCTTTGAAGTCGATGAATAGATGATGCGTAGGGACGTGTTTACGGCATTTTTGGAAGATTTGCCTTAATTTGAGGATCTGGTCTGTCGTCTCTCCATGAAGCCGGCCTGATGACTTCCCACGAATCTATTAATATTAAGTGACAAGTTTGGCCTTATTTCAACATTCTAATGGTCCATATAACTTTTGTTTTTCTTTCTCGTTACGTTATTCAGATCGAGCTGGGAGCCAACTGGATCCACGGAGTGCTCGGTAATCCTATGTTCGAGCTCGCGATGCAGCATGGACTCATCAGCATCATCAACATACCAAAACCCCACAAAATAGTGGCGGCAACAGAGGACGGCAAACAGGTACCGTTCCAGGTACTACAGGAAATCTACGAAGCCTATGTCTGTTTCCTGAGGCGATGCGAAGAATATTTTCTTTGCCAGTACCTTCCTCCGCCAGATATTCACAGTGTAGGGGAGCATATCAATTTGGAATCGGAGATCTACTTAAATAACATAGACGACCAAAAGGAGAAACATTTGCGACAGTTGATATTTGAGTGTTTGTTGAAACGGGAAACCTGCATTACCGGTTGTCACAATATGGATGAGATAGATCTGCTGGAATTGGGCAGTTATACTGAACTGCAGGGAGGTAACATTGTGCTCCCTACAGGTTACAGCTCCATTTTGAAGCCTCTCTGTGATACTTTACCACCTGAAAACATAATACTATCATGTCCGGTAAAGACCATTCACTGGAGGCGAAAAAGCCGGGCTCGAGATAACAATCAAACAGAAACAATTCTCGAAGAGGATGAAGACGATATCGACTCTGACGATTCAGACAAAACGGTGACCGAGGTACCGATTGGTGGAACAGGAGACTCAAAAAGTGATAATAAGAACTCTAGCTTGAAGCATTATACGTCAAACGTGCAAATTGAATGCGAAAACGGAACAATCATTGAGGCAGATCACGTGATTTGCACAGTTCCGTTAGGAGTGCTTAAGGAGCGAGGTGAAACATTGTTCACTCCTAGTTTACCCCAGTATAAGCTAGAATCTATTGAGTCACTCCTGTACGGGACGGTAGACAAAATCTTCCTAGAGTACGATCGACCGTTCCTTAATGCTAAGATTAGTGAAATAATGTTTCTCTGGGAAACCGTTGAACCCGATCCCGATGGGGACCAGGAAGAGTTCCTCAAGGCGAACTGGTTCAAAAAGATTTACTCCTTCTCGAAAGTGTCCGACACTCTACTACTAGGATGGATTTCTGGCCGGGAGGCCGAGTACATGGAATCAATATCGCACGAAGTGGTCGCTGAAAAGTGCACCGAGATATTGCGGAAGTTTCTGCAGGATCCCTTCATTCCAAAACCAAAGCGCTGTGTGTGCACCAGCTGGCACGCGCAACCCTATAGCCGGGGTTCATATACGGCCATTGCCGTCGGAGCGTCTCAGGATGATATCGACAACATTGCCCAGCCACTCTACTCTAGTCCCCACCAGTCAAAGGTAAGTACATTCGCAAAAAGATAATTTTCATTAAAAAATAAAACACATTGTGTTGTTCACAATCATCTTCATTCCAAAAAAAAAAAAACTGTTCGACCGATGAAATTTTCCAATGAAAACATTGTTCAATCTTAACATTCCCAGCCATCGGTTCTATTTGCCGGAGAACACACGCACTCCAACTTCTACTCAACGGTACACGGTGCTTATCTGAGCGGCAGAACAGCTGCCCAAATCCTACTTACGCCAGATTCCCCGCAGGAGATCGTGATGGAATCGGACAGCTCGGATCTCAGCTCCTGGATTCAGGGCATTGCA
The DNA here is from genome assembly GCF_029784155.1 of Uranotaenia lowii. Taxonomy (NCBI): domain Eukaryota; kingdom Metazoa; phylum Arthropoda; class Insecta; order Diptera; family Culicidae; genus Uranotaenia; species Uranotaenia lowii. The sequence continues at coordinate 263,021,547 of NC_073693.1, read as the reverse complement.
TTGGAGTAGAGGGAGTTGGTGTTTTTCTTCTATTCCAATCTACAAACAAGCCTTTCAACGTTGTAACTCACAAACATTTGCCGGTTTTCTTTCTTTGTTTTATATAGTTTCTGTTCTACTTTGGTACGTTTCTAGTTGGTCGTTTCCAAGGGTTGCATTTTGTATTCTCCTCCGTAATGTTCTAGTGTTTTCGTTGTTGTGTTATTAGTTGTCTACCCACCTGCCCGTTTGTTCTGCTTCCAAGTTTCGATCATACTGCAGTCGAAACTTGCGTTTAGTAATGTTCACGTTTTTCACGTTTATTTTTGTATTCCCTTTTTATCAAAAGGATTTAACAGACTAAGCTAGACTGAAATTAGAAATAGGTTTGTAGTAGAAAAGCAACCCGGAGGAATCCTGAGTTGTAACTTGCGTTTAGTTTACAAAATCTACGATAGCAACTAGTAACAACCATTACGCAATAGGTCTTAAACATTGAAAGATCCATTTATTTATAAACAAATGACAATGCTTAAATAATTATATAATTTCTTTTAGTTTGTTATGTACTTTCGTTTTTTATGCTTCCAAAATTCAATTCTTTGTCAAATATAGATGTAGTATTTGTACAAATACTTCTACAAACTGAGCTCTCTTCCTGCAATTGCAATATCTCCCAATAGTTTGCAACTAGCACTTTCGTCCAGTTCCTAATGTTAATTCCCATGTTGGCTTTATGTTTTCCAGTGATTCTAGTCTACAATTTTCAGTTCGGCTCAATAAAGGCCTAGGTACCATAAACGCTTGCTCCAAAAAGTTAAGAAACATTATGCATTTGTATAGCAGTTAGAAGGGCAGACCACGTTAAAAAATGTTTGCTTCAAAAACACGCATTATAAACAGTACACATTACACATATTCACGTACAATCAACACAAGCAACGGTTACAACGGACAAAGTTTGTATTAAGAAAGGCTTAAGGCTGGAAGCTTGCGCAAAATAACGTCGTTTCGCCTTTGTAAAATAATCTATTAGCAGCAAGAGCTTCAAATAAAGAGAAACTTTGTTGAAAGGTACTCGAGGTTGAATATATCGGTTATTTCTAGAGATTGCCAATTTGTATAAGAAGCAGTGATTAGGTGATCCAACCGACTTCTAGTAGGTTGTAGGTATTAAAACACGAAACAATCGGTGCAGAAACAGGTGCAGATCGCGGTGCGCAAAGCAAAAGAGCATACCAAAAATGAAGTTGAAAGAAAAACTAAATAGTATTTTGCTATAAGTAATAAACAAACACAAATGAGATTTCAATCCATTCATTAAATCTGTTTTATGTTTTATTTTTCCGAAATATTCCTTGAGGTATTCACGTTTTGGTAGGGGAAGGTAACGTATCAATGTTTTGAAACTGCAATTTACGGCCTTTGGCATATAAGTAAGAATCAGAATTGGAAATTGGCATGTTCCATGATGATTGTTCAGCAAGCAAAGGAAACCAACGTTTTTATTCGTTTTTCTTCAGTGAGGTAAATTCTGTTTACGAACTGTGTTCCAAAGCATAGCGAATGTTTGCTACACTGAACTCATGGCTACAATGGGACGACTGGGGATTAGGGGTGAGGATCAAACCCACGTATAATTATCCTGGCGTCTCTGATTGTTGGCCCTCCCCGGATTGCTGTTATGTATTTATTAGACGCAAAGCCGAATCTTCTTCCAGCAAATACATACTTTACGATCTCTGCTCCCTGCGACTTGAGGCTTCTCTCTAGCAACTCAAGTCTAACATGTTCTCTTGATGACCCGTCCGCACTTGTCTGTCTGAACCGGAGAGGAACTACGTCATGTAGAAGTTCACTTCAACGAACCTCTAACGGGATCTATTTTTTATCAGTTGATCATCCAGGTGGTAAATCCTTTTTACGGATTGCATTCCAAGGCACGGCGAGCCACCGCTCCCCCAGTATGCTACTCTGGGTCCATGTGTGCAATTGGTCGACTCTAGATACTATGTACCCCTACGCCATAAAGTCCACCTGAGACCTCTGGCCATAATTCTCATCCGGACCTGCATCGAAGGCTGTACCCGAGATGGGAGACCAAGTCCATGCTAAAGAGCTCATCGGCTTACTCAATTTCAAGTCAAACTCCAGCCTCTTGTTACGATTCAAGACTAAGGACCTCTCCTCTGACGACTCGAGGTCCGGCCTTTACTCGTAACTTGAGGCTTGCTTGGCTGGCAACCATAGGCTTTTCGCCCGCCGTGTGCGGAATCAAGAGCATCTTGATTCTAGACCCGCGCTTGTCACGTCACACGTACGGGTCTACGCTTGCGACTCAGATGAATCCCTCTACCCGAGAGTATTCTGCGACGTGAATACTCTTCCCCCTACGAGTTCGACTGCGGAGAAGGTCTTGTCTTATCCCCACAGCATCTGTCGCAGAAGGCGCGTTCGACTCGCATACTCCGCGACGGTAACGTTAGAGATATTGATAAACCGTACATTTCAGTAGTTGCTACTCCGTGATTGACAAGAACCATCAAAATTGCACATAGATCCGCGACGGTAACGTTAGAGATATCCTACACAAAGACGCGCGACGTACCAGGCAGCTCAGCATACGCAGAAGGTAAAGTCTTATCTTGGTATGCTTTACTGCCGCACACTATTCAGATGCTCCCCGACGTAGGAGTCACCCTACACCAGTCGCGGACTGGTGCTGGATCCAACTCCTCTGCCGGGCAGTCATGATCCGGGTGAACCCATCGCTGACGCGCCAAGTATTGGCATCCTCACACATCCTCCGCTAAGACAGTTGAAAACTACGTGCTCTTGTGTCTCTACTGTGTCACCGCAGGCTGGGCAGAATGACGAGGCCACGTGTCCAAACCAATGGTGCTACTGCATGAAGCATCCGTGACCAGTCATGAACTGTGTCATGCAGAAATCCACCTCTCCATGTCTCCGATCCATCCAAATTCCGACGTTAGGGATCAAGCGATGGGTCGACCGGCCACATTCCGGGCTGTCCGTTCGTGGTGCTGCCAACTGGACATCGAGGCCTCTCTGGCATGTTTCCGCACATCGGGCACAGGCACATGCACGTAGCAGAAGATATCTTCCTCTTTTTTTTATTAGTTGATCACCCAGGTGGTAAATCCTTTTTACGGATTGCATTCCAAAGAACGGCGAGCGACCGAGTCCCCCCAGTATGCTACTCTGGGTCCATGGGTGCAATTGGACGACTCATGATACTATGTACCCCTACGCCATAAAGTCCACCTGGGGCCTCTGGCCATAATTCCCATCCGTACCTGCAACGAAGGCTATACCCGAGATGGGAGACCAAGTCCGCGCTTAAGCGCTCATCGGCAAACTCCAGTTCGAGTCAAACTCCTGCATATATACCCTGCCTCTTGTTACGATTCAAGACTAAGGACCTCTCTTATAACGACTTGAGATGCGGCCTTTACTCGCAACTCGAGACTAGCTTGGTTCCCACGATAATCGTGCGCTCCGCCTCTGTTCGAGACCACTGCAAGAGTCCAATGACTTCTCCTCTAAAGACTTGAGATCTTGGCTCCGCCTGGCTTGGCTCGAGGCCCTCTCCTCTTTGCCCGTCCGTGTGCCGATCGAGAGCAGCTTATCCTAGACACGCGCCTGTCACAACACACGCCCGGGGCTTTACGAAAGACTACTCGGATGATTCCCGGCAAAGAATTCATCCTAAACCGACTCAGATGACTCACCAGCCGACGACGTGAAGTCACCCTACCCGAGAGTATTTCGCGGCGTAAATACTCTTCCCCCTACGAGTTCGACTACGAAGAAGGTCAAGTCTTATTCCCGCAGCCTCCCTCGTAGGGAGCGCGTTCTACTCAGATACTCCGCGGCGGTGGAGGTATCCAACACAACGATCGCGACGTACCTAAACAGCTCGGCATACGCAGAAGGTATTGTCTTATCTTTGTATGCTTTACTGCTAGGATCGGACGGACACACTACTCGAATGCCCCTCTCCGCCGAAAGGGCATTCTACTCCGACCGTGGTCCGGTCTTCCTCCTCTCTTCTTGGCTGGCAACCCTAGGGTTTTTGCCCGCCGTGTGCCGAATCGAGAGCAGCTTATCCTAGACTCGCGCCTGTCACAGCACACGTACGGGTCTTAGACGCTTGCGACTCAGATGAATCCCGACGGTGATGTCATCCTACCCGACTCAAGTGGCTCATCCGACGGCGACGTGAGACCACTCTACCCGAGAGTACTCCGCGACGTGAATACTCTTCCCCCTACGAGTTCGACTGCGGAGAAGGTCGTGTCTTATCCCCACAGCCTCCGTCGCAGAGGGCGCGTTCGACTCGGATACTCCGTGACGATAACGATGGAGGTATCCTACACACAGACGCGCGACGTACCTAGCAGCTCGGCATACGCAGAAGGTAAAGTCTTATCTTTGTATGCTTTACTGCCAGGGTCGGAAGCACACTACTCAGGTGCTCCCCGACGAAGGAGTCACCCTACACCGATCGCGGACTGGTGCTGGTTCCAACTCCTCTGCAGGGCAGTCATGATCCGGGTGAACCCATCGCTGACCACGCGCCAAGTGTTGGCGTCCTCGCACATCCTCTGCACGATGTTGTCGGCTGTCGTGTCTGGTCCGCAGGCGGCAAGCATGTTAGCACGTACCTCCTCGAACCTTGGACAGCTGAACACTACGTGTTCTGGCGTCTCTATTATGTCTCCGCAGGTTAGACAGGATGGCGAAGCCACGTGTCCAAACCGAGATGTGCATGACCCTCACCACAACATCAGCAGCTACCGAAGACACCGTTCCTGCACACTGCACACTGCAGAGCTTTTGCAGGTTACACTGCCTGCTCAAGGCTGAATTCCCGGCAGCCGCTCCGTACCACAAAATGGACTAGGTCATACCCGCCAGAACCCTCCTTCTGCTTAAGAGGATCGCCTAGTTATTCGACATGGCCCGCAATAGGGCTGCTGTAGCCATTGCCGCTCTTTTACAGGCGTAGTCGACGTGGGCCGTAAAGCTCAGCCGGTCGTCGATCGTACGCTTGGATTCGATTGCGCACCGTCCAGCTGTAATCGTTCCTGATTGTGGTTGGTGATCAGCACCATATCGGTCTTGTGGTGAGCCAGACGCAAACTCTTGGAGCGCATCCAACTTTCCACCTTCTCAATCGCTACTGTGGCGAGTAGCTGGACCTCTTCGGTTAATGGGCCCGATGCCAGGAGAACCACGTTGTCGGCGAATCCCACGAGTCTCACTCCCGTGTGGAACCCCTGTCGAGATACTCACTGTTTCCAGTTCCTCGCTGGTCATATTCCTCATATGAATGGACGACGATGCAATCGATATCCAACTGACGCTGTTGAAGGCGTACTTCACGTCAAGGGTGACCACTGCGCAAACCCGGTTTCCTCTCCTCTTCTTCAGTCTGGCTTCGCCTGCCCCTTCGATGACACGTCGAATGGCATCCACCGTACTGCGGCCTTCCCGAAAACCGAACTGTTTATCGGATAGGCCGTTCGCACTTTCGGTGTAGAGCTGGATCCTGCTCTGGACCACCTTCCCAGCAGTATCCAGGAGACAAATCGGGCGACGTTCAACCACTGACCACACTGACATGACACTTAGAACAAAAATTCAACCATTTTCTGTCTGATTTTTTGTTGTCAGAATTTGCAGGTTCGCAATACCGACGGCAGGTGGCGAACCTGAAAAATTTGACAAAAAATACCCTGTAGGAAAAATGGCCCAGTTTAGCCCGATTTTATCGTAGAAATAGCGTGTTTTATTTTTAAAGTTGGGTGGCATTTCCTAACTGGCATAGCATTTCTTCAAATCGATCGATGCGCACTCTGGAATCGACATTGCGTACTGTTGGAAAAATTATCCAGAAAACGAAATCGAGTGTCCAGTCAGTATGGTCAGTGGTTCAACCTCTAGTTTAAACATTTTTCACGCACGCTCTTGCACCACTGCAAATTATATTACTGTAAACCATATGAATGTAGTCATTGTGTGAGTGAAATGACGTTTGATGTTCAATGTTTTAGTGCGATGATGTGCCTTTACTCATAGCTTGAATGTAAAGCTGCAATTCTTGAGAAGAATGCCGCAAAGCTTAGATCTCGCAGAGCGGCAGCACTATAAACACCTATAAACATTGTTGGCGACGCCAAAACAGTATGTTCATAAGAAAAACGGCCCGACTACACAACTTAACACGAATACCGTATTCGCATTCGTTCAGTTTTGCACCGGTAGTGCACTTTTTGCTTTGTTCGTGTTTAATATGGGTAACAACACACTTTGAAAATATTCAGTGTTGCTTGTGCCCTCACCAATACTATTGTGAATTTTGAAAGGTCGTGCTTCCCGATGTAAACAAATTGTATGGAAGTTTATGTTTGAAGTTGGCTCTATCGATTTCACGCACATCAACTATATAGGTGAGAGCAAAACTCGATTTATGCTCGTTTTTGGCCGGGACGGTGCCGTGACCGGGATTCGATCTCATTGACCGCTGGCTTAGACGACTTGAAAGCTATCTTCTACGTCATGGGCAGCGGCTTCTAGTAGAATTTCTACGATCAGCGATACCGTATTTGTTTATGCCGAGTGTTGTACTAGTGTTGCACTGGTGCACCACTAGGGGCTGTCAAACTGTTTGTTTATTCGGACAGTGTTGCACTTGTTTTGACCTGGTGTTGCACTGCCATCGGGCGGTAGTGCTCCGAAAATTTTGTCAGTGTTGCGAGAGGGTGTGTGAGTGAGTGAGGTAGCAATACACTGGCTACGATTTGTGCTTGTTTTCATCGGGTACGGTGAAACACTGAACGAGGGGAGAAAACAAATGCGGTATAAGTCTCTCCTACTTATGAGTTTCTCGACAATCGTGTCCACTATAGTTCAAAATTCTTCAAGCGCCTTCTGGCATTGTTCTCATAAAGCTTTACCATTTGACGTCACTACCGTCATTACCGTCTGATGCCCTTCCATATGGGTACACAACTTAAGCAACGTCAAACTTTTCATAAACTATCATCTTCGTGTGGTTGAAAGTGATGGATATTTAGTAGAAGTTGATGCTCGTGTTGCCGTCAGTATTTCGCTTGTTTACTACAGGTATCCACCCGATGTCCGCCTTCGACGTATTTATCATCAATTCGATTGCAAGCGGAAAACTCGTGGCCGAACTTTGGCGTAAGCGAGTTAACTGGCCTGAATTGGTAAACGCCATAAACTAGAGATTATTATCGATTATTAATTAAAAATGTTGTCAGATTACTTGAGCTTAATAATAAAAGGTGCTGGGAACAAGCAACACATTCTCACTGTCCAAATTTGAGTATCTCAATCTTTAATATGAACCAATAACGACGCCGGCCAGGTCCATGTAGTTGACAGGGGAAAAAGGAAGTGCAGAACATGTGATGATTTGTTTTTCGGAGACCGGCTGTACGCCATCCCTCCACAGGGTGTTTGGGGATAAGGGTAATGTGGCATATCACCTTGGTAATAAAAAATTTCGTCAGATTACTGTCTGTTTCTCGGGTAGAGAATGAAAGAATAGACTAAGATTTATTAGGTTGAGACTTATGATTGGCGGTCATCAAAATAAACGTGCAACAAGTTTTGATTCATCTTAACTAAATTTACTTTTATTAAAAATCATCTTATCTCTCCTTGACTCAACACCTCACCTTCATCGGAAAAAGTATGTTGTACAACGTGAAGACCACTGGAGCTGCTTCTGATTCTTCCTAAATCCGAATCACTACCATCAGATGCTGACACAGATGTTGAAGAAAATCTTCGTTGAACCTCTGAACGCAGTGGTGAATTCGTCGAATCTTTCCCTGAACCCAAGTAATCTGCATTTCCATCCGTTGAATACCCTCCATTCGTTGATCTGTACGAACCCACAGAAGAACAAGAAGAAGAGCTCTTCGACGATATAAAGTCAACATTATCGACAGAACTTAGCGTTCGGCCACAACTATCCAAGAATCGTTGGGTAGCTCGTTCAGCAGCTTTACGACTAAAATCATCCAGATCGCTCGATTTCCGATAGGTTTGATTTGCTCCTTCCTCGCAAATCTTCCGTATAACCCGCGAATATCGGGGACTTTGCTGCAGTACCACCTTCTGGAAGTTTTTGTGGCCTAGGTCGCTGGACTCCGGAGGTTGGCAACCGAAGCAGCCACATTGCGTGTTACATTTATTAGAGAACTGAGGAGATTTTTGTGAGTTCAAATCGGACTGTTTCTGGTTTAAATTTTCCGCGCAACGATGCTTCATCTCCTCGATCTGCTTAAGGTTCTGTTCGCAACTTTGGGTGATCTTGCTGATGGTTTGAGTTTCCGTCGCTATGGCTTCCATGTTTTGTTTGAGGGTGTCCAAGTTTTGAGTCAGTTGGGTACCGAGCTTCATGTTTTCCGATTGTACCTCGATGGCTGACTTCCAGATGCGTAGATTCTCTAAGAAGCGAGAAGGCTCCTGGGGCTGTTCAATCGGAGGTATGCAATCGGAGTCCTCCTCTGGCTGGTCTTTTTGAGGCGGTGTTTTTGGTGGACTTCGTAGTCTGACTAGCAAAGGTGAAGACGGTACTTGAAGCTGGACCGACTTGGCGGGACTCATCAAACGAGGAACTACTGATAGGTTTTGTAGGGTGATTTCTTCAAGTGTGGTTTCAGTTTTTTGACATGGTTTTGGCGGCGATCGTTTGGATGCTTTACATCTCAAATTCAACTGTTGAACAGCATCGACCGAAGAACTTTCGCCGGCATCTGATGATAAAGCTGCATCATCCGAACTTTCCTCTGAACCAGAACTGGGGTCGCTTGAACTTGCCACAAGAAAAACTTTTTCCTGGCTTGTGTTCGTCTGCTTTGTGAGGTTTAAAAATGGTTCCAAGTATTTATTTGTACTTGATTTCCGTTTAGAGGAATTTTCTATAGACGATCTGGGTACTCTCATGATAACTTTCGGTTTAAATGTTTCTTCATCTTTATGCGTAGTAAGCAATTGACTGGATTCTTTAATTGGAGTAGCCGGAGTGTCCTCATCAAGTGGTTGTCCATACGTAATTTCTACGTACTTTAAGTTGTTTGGAATGCCAGATTTTGTTTCTCTGTTTCTTTGATCCACGATATTTATTCGACAAGTTTCTTGCATTTGTGGATTTTTCTTCCAATCACTTTTTATGGAAATCACCGGAATACTGTGCTGCGTAATTTTGGGAATAACTGAAGCAATTTCAGCAGCAGGTTTTGTTTCTGTTTTTTCCACCACTTGTTCATTATTCTTTTTCTCCTCAGTTTTTGTTTCGTTTGCTTCAACAGGTAATTCATTATTACTCAAACCTTCGGAAAACCGCAAAACTTTTAGCTCTTTTCGGGTTGCTAAATCACTTTTCTTAATACGTCTTGGAAAGATACTTTTTTCGGAGTTTTCGTACGCTAATTCCGGGTGCTCCTTTTCCCATAATTGAGCTGGACTTAACTTAGAGCTATAAAAGCGAAATATTTTACCGGAAGATTGTGGAGTTGGAGGTTTTTTAATAACGGGAACTGGTCGGGAAATATTAGCTGGTGACCTAGACACATCACTGTTGTGCGATTTCTGGACACTTTGTTTGATAAAATTTACATTAGTTCCTATGTTACGAACCTTTTTCGACTGAACTTGGACCCGTTTATTGTTCAGTTCAACTGGTTCAACTTTCGATACTTCCGGACTTGGTTTCCTAATAATTTTAATCGCTGTAACGCGATTTGGTTTATTGGGTTTTTTCTGTTCTGCTACCCATTTCGGTGGAGTATTCAACTTTTTATTGCTTCTTTTCTCCTGTCTGACACATTGAACGGCATGTTCTTGAACACGTTTTTCTTGGTAAACGGTAATCTGGCTCCTCGTCTGCTCGATGAATCGCTTTGAGTATTGGATCAGATCGTCAATGTCCTCTTCCTTCAAAATGTCCACCGCTTTAAGATTTTCCGAATCGTCGGGTTCACTATAATAAAGATTATCCACTTTTGGGACTTTTGAATCACACGTACTCAGCGCACTGATTTCATCGTACAGCTCCTTTAACTCAGAAATCGTTTCCTCTTCCATGATCCACTGAAAATAACTCACTCGGTTGGCTCAATCCGAAGGTAAACCTATTCGCGGTCGCAAGAATGTTCTGTCTTAAAATAAGGATACGTTACCAACAGTTGCCGAATGTCGTCTGAACACTGTAACGCACCTGGTGAAAGGGTCACTTTTCCCCTAGGACCTTCCGATGACGGACGGTTACGGTTGGATGCACCGGTTTCTGTTATGGTTTTTTTTCTGAATGATTCCATAAGTAACTAGCTTTCCAAACCGTTGTTTTGTTTGCCCCAAGGGAGTGGTGACGAATGGTTGTTTACCGCTTATCCCCTTGACAACCAGTCATACGTCACTGTGAATCAACTTATTCAGTTTTGAGGAAGATTTTTATGTTGAGTTGGACATTAAGTTGATTTGTGCCATCGGGTTTTAAAGTGATTTTCCCACACAATTTTTTTTATACGGGATAACTTATTGCTTGGAATGTTCCTTTAGTTATTTCTTCTTCATCTTTTTCTAGCACAAACGTGGTCAAAACTTGTATGCATCCTGGAAAACGAAAAAAATTGCGTTCTTCATTTTTCTTTTCAACGCAGTATCTGATACATAGAACATGCATTGCCGATACTACTACGGCCAGGCCAACTATGTGATGAAAACGCAAAAGGTACAGGAACGAAGGAAAGATGAAGCGTGGAGTTCCCTGCCGAACGCTTCTTTTCATATAATTATATACAGTTAGGTTATAAATGAATAATCAGGGTTGCTAGCAAACCGAGAAAACCAGGAATATCGGGAAAAAAAAATCGAAAATTTTAAAAATATTTTAAAATAATTTCTAATATTAGGAGTAGTTTTCGGTAGTCTCGACTCTCGATATAGATTTTCTTTTCTCTTATTAACGACTTTCTATAATTTCACTAATCTTCAGTTCGAATATATAGGGCACTGCTAAAGTTATTCTTTGTTGTATATATTTATGTTTGGTTCCACCATAGGGAGCAAGATTCAGTCCATGCGCGGTCCTATAGGGAGAATGATCGGGATGATCACACAAGATACGTCCCATTTGGTTCAAAATTGTGAAGTCCGAACATGCTTTTTTTCTGAAATAATTGAAAAATATAGGGGAATTGAGGGTAAAAACAGCCATAACTTCATGGGAGGGATGAATCATCCTAAAGGATGAAAATCCCGGAAAAAAAAGCCATAACTTCATTTTCAGAAGCGTGCGGTGGCTAAAACAGCCTTCATTCGATTTAGTTTTTAGTTTAGTTTTGTGCAAAATTCTTCAAATCTAAAATAGTTTTTTTTATGGGTTGTTTACAAAATGTAGGAGAATTAGGAGATAAAAAGGCACTCTAACTCCGTTCGTAGTCGCTCGTGCGGCGTCTGAAACTATGTACGTCCAATCGATTCTCTAGATACTTTCACCATAGGAAAGTATTTTTTCTTAGATTTGTTTCGTGTAGGAGGAAAGATAATCTTCACGGTTTATACACTTTTTTCCCCATTGTGCATTGAAGAAATTATTTCAAATCCAATTTATGTTCGCTAAAAATTCACAGTTTTGTTCTATGATTACATACAACTCCCACTGCCGGCCAAAAGTTTGGGATAACCCGCTAAAAACATGCAAATTTTGATCGTTCAAATCTCAGACGTCTTAGGACATATCTCCTGATCTCATTTGAAAGATAATGAGATTATGAAATTCCAAATGAAACCTTCCGATCTGCAATACGATGTTAGATGAAAAAGATATGAATGAGATAAATTGCAAGTTTTTAAAAGAATGATCCCAAACTTTTGGCAAGGATTTCTAACGTTACCAAAATTGTTATTATTAATATTATTATACATTATTTGAGACCTTTTAACCACCCGGGTCATTTGGATCTAATTGACTTAAATGATAATTTTCGGAAAATAGGTCCATTTCCAGTTTTCTCATGTTTCAAACTTTTCTAAGGTGTGGCTTTTGAATTAACATTGTAGATTAACATATTTTGAAACATTTTGCGCAAAAAGTAAGTTGAAGTAATGATTGGTAATGATTGGCAAATTTGGTTTTATGCTGATTTAATTTAACCCCTAAATTTTCGATTTTTTTTTCATGAAGTAGTGAAATAAAAACAGACATATATAACAGAGAAAGGCCATAATAATGACCTATATGGTTATCATTGCCTATCAAACATGATTCCAATTGAAAACTTAAAAACTTTGAAACGAAAGAAATGAATTTTTGTTTTTTTTATAACCTTTTAATTTTTTTACATTTTTAACTCTCTAGTGCCCTGCATTAAGACGGTGCTTACTAAATTGTCATAAAACCGCAAGAAATATCTATTTTTGCAATTTTTTTCGATAAATGATTAAAATTATGTGGTTCTGAGGTTGCATAACGGTGACAGTTGTTTGACATGTCTAAAAATATTTTGCTTGATAAATCAATAAGGTTTTTGTAAAACAAAAGTTGATTGTGATAACAAAATAGAACTTCTGTGAATTTTCAGCGAAAAAATGAGTTCTAGATTATTACTGGTAAGTCCTGATTTTGACAGAAAGCATCTCAAAAGTTCATTATTTTTCTTTGTAAAAGACAATTAAACTAACTTATAACTTTCAATCAAGAATATGCATTTTAATTTTAGGATCACACAACAAGTAGTTGAAAAATGTCCACGACACAAAAGCCCTAGCTCAAATGCGATTTCTTCTACGCCAAAGTGCCCTAGCTGTAATCTTTCCACCTATCAACTTTCATTTCCTAACAATAAGCCAGATTTTAACTTTATAATCATGTAAAAAGGGAACATATTCGAAAATGCAAAACTTTTTTTGTGAATAACTTTTGAATGCATGGACAGCAAAACGTAAACAATACTAAGCAGCTTTTGCGTCCATAACTTTTTTTTTTTTAAATATCTCCCCGCTAGCGGTCTAAATTTTTTGCGCACGATTCGATCACCGTATTTTGTTAAGTCATAATAAACATGACTGACATGAAGTCAGTCATGTTTATTCCACTCGAACTACTCAGAAAAAATTACTTTTTTTTATCACTTCCTCTGTGGAAATTTTTGGATTGCGCGCTTGATAGAACGGTTCTATTAGAACCTATCACATTCCTTAACTTCATGGAATCAATCCTCTTTACTTTTATTAAAATTTAAGCTCAAGCTGATAGATTTTCTACGACTGCTTGAACGATGAATGTTTTAAATCAATGCTATTTCCGGTGAATCATTGATAAATATATCTAAATGATTTTCCTCATTTTGAACTAAGAATTTGAGGCAAAATTAATTTTTAAGCGCAACTTACTCTTCAATAATCCACTCTCTCAAAAAACTGAACTTCAGAAACTAACCAAATAGACCAGAGCTAGCCGCTACAGTATCGTCTCTTGGTAGCCATATTGGTAGCCATTTTTAAAATTATACCGCTTCGATCAGACCTTGTTGATCGTAAGAATTTTAAAAATTTAAACGTTAGTTTTTTAATGTATAAGTAAGTTTCAAATGATGAAAATTAATTTCTGGTTCATTCGCAGTGCGACGCACAAAACAATGAAGTAATAGGGCAAAAAAGTGGACAATACGTGATACGATCCGATTGTAAGTAACATTATCAAATTTGTATGCTAATATTTAAGATTTAAGGTCAAATACATAATATTTTAAAATTCCCTGAAGATGATGCTAAATAGCAACGAAACGTCGGAATAATCGAATAATCGTTTTCGATTTTTTTTTATTGAACTGCCGAATAAAAAACGCAATAAATTTTCAACAGTCTATTTTTCAGATTTGAATTATATCTTTCCAAAACACACTTGACGACATACGACATGAAAAGTGAATTTTCGATTTTGAAAAAATCCATTTTGAACTTAGAAGGATTTATTGAAAAGTTGATGATTGAATTTAATTTGTTAAAAAAAGAAGGAATTGAATATTATTTCAAGAACGCCAGTGATCAAAGTCAGAGATAAAACAGTTTTCTAAAATAAAATTCTTCCAGTTATCAAAATAACAGACCAAAAAATATCAATTTTGAAGTTCTAAATATTAACTTTATAAATCATGTTCAATTAAACTGACAATGTGCATGTTGGGAAATGGATAATTTCGTGAACGGTCAGTAAGAAAAATTAAACAAAATAAGGAACTCCAAGTTTTGTTGTAAATATTGGAAGCAAAAAGCAAATACAAATTTAGTTAGTATTTCGCATTCAAACTTAGCTTTAAAGTTGCTACTTCGAATCATTTTTCGAACTTTTCAAAGATTTTTTAAAAAATCATAATCATTTAAAAAAACATGGTTATATATTACAAAAAAAAAAATCTTATAAAAAATCAGATTCAAAGGGTAATGTTTTAAGAACACAAAATTCAGAATTGAAAAATTAAGACAAACTTTTTAAAAAACAATGTCAAAAATTTAAAATTAAATTAATCAGGAAATAAAAAAAAACAGTTCGATAAAATTTGGTTAATTTATTCGAATATTAAATTAAAATATAAAGATGAAAAGTAGAAGTCGTTGAATGAGGTAAAGAAAACCAATGGAAAATTTATAACCGTTGATTAAGTCGCGAATGCCATAAATATGGTAAAACGACTATAATCGAAACAAAAAAAAAATAACCTTTTTCGCAGAATTCAAAATTACTTGAAATTTAGAGGAAAAATGTTAATTGATTGAAAACTTTTATTTTAAAACGTTATGTTTTTGATATGAAGTCTTGTCAAAAAAGTGAGGAAATTTCTTAAATAACTATTTTTATAAGTTGTTTAAATTACAAAAATCTGATAGAAAAATTGCATATTTAAATTCATGGCGCTCAAATTAGTCAAAATGTCTTTTAAATTTATTGCATGTCGAAAGAATCAAAGTTTGTTGGCCTTGTGTAATTCATCAGAGAATTTTTAATGTGAAGTTGAGCATTTTAAAGAACGAAAATCAAAAAATAAAATTGAAACTAATTTGTTTTCTTGGAGAATAACTCATATCAGCGTAACTGCGTAATGACATATATGATTTTTTGAATCAAAATTTTTAGTTATAAATTAGAGGACATAAGTTTAAGTTTTTTTTGTTAATTCCGTTGACCATCCTGAGTGGTAAACGAATTAATTTTGAAGTTAAAATAGTTGATTCCATACTCTGAACTTGTCAAGTTACACTTCCTAGCAAAAACGCATTCTTAAGATGAGTTAGCGTTTTTGTATGTAAAATTAAGAGTTTCAATACAAAAGGTTAAGTGACTCTTGACTTGAGTCAAATCAAAATAAACAATTAAAAATTATTTTCAATTCGTGAACGTCAAATATTGCCGTAAAATGAAATGTCTCAAGCCTATAGTAATTTAAGACTAAATTCTGCCCGAGGCGAGCCAAATTTCTGACTAGCTTGTTAACACTTATTTTAAAATACCGGCCAACAACTTTTACCAGTTGTTATTGAAAAAAAATACTGTTCCAGTTCCTCTCTTTGTCAATATCTCGTTCCAGATCTTTGTCAATATTTCAAAACTTTCACTGAACCTCTATTTTTGAAGTTTTTTTTACATCTCGCTAATCGCAGCAAGCTACGAAAAGCTTTGCGTGTAATCAATAGCTGACAATATTACTAGACATCAAATTTTTCTTTTTTTTCTGTTTGAAAAAAGTTTCTGGCTGGAAACGTGATTTTTTTTTAACCCTCCAAAGCCGTTCGGGTCAATATTCCAATATACTGATGAACTGGTAGTTTTGACATACCAAGTATGTTCTATGAAAATAATGATCAAATTAACGCCAAAAAACTAAAATTTGAGTTTTTAAAATCGGTTCATTGAGAAATGAAATACAGCTAAGCAAAGCCAAAACTGGATGTCGTTTTTTTTAAGTAAGACTTTTTTCTACCGGAGGATCTGTCATAGCGGTAAAAACTTTCATTGGACCCCAACATATCTATACATTGTCGGATAGATGGATTCTTGACAATTTCAAACATCAATGAAATAATTAAATACAGAAAAGCTGTCAGAAGTTATGAGTATTTTAAAAATAAAATTGATTTTTCGGACTTTTAACTTTCTGAACCAGTTTATGAAAACCTGGTAATACATATCGACTTTATTTTGAAATGTTGAGTAATTAGAATAAATTACCTACACAATGAATATAATATCATCAAAATCGATTAACATTTACAGCCAGGAGAACGAAATCAAATTACAACGCATATTTCCCCGAAACGGATATTTAGCGAACGGCTTTGGAAAGTTAAAGAAGTATCTCGTGGAAATGGGCCAAGTGCCCGTTAACAAGCTCGTTTGCTGTTTATAACGAAATATTTCTAAGTATCTCTGCACAAACGGTCCAAGTATTTTGCGCACGGTTTGACCACCGTATTTTGTGCATTTTACCGATGGCCAGCTTTTTTACCTTGAAGACGTAAAGTAAGGTCTGTTTATTTGACAGGTGAACGAACCGAACAGAAAAATTGACCTTCATTACCACTTTTTCAATCGGAATTCTTGGAACTCTCTGTCTTCTTGAACGATTTAGCATAGATGTTTTGACGTCTCTCTGTCTTGGACTTTCCTGGAATTTTTACGATTCTGCCCATTTCAAAAACCACTCGATAGATCGTCACTACATGACATCACTAGGTCGGTTCACAGAAAATATCATCAATCACTCTACAAATCTTTGATTTTTCTTTTGAAAATAATATTGTAAATGGCAAAAAGGTTTTGGCATTGAAAATGCCAAAGCACGTAGCAATTTTTGTAGGCGAAAGAGCGGTTAAGAATTTTTCTGACTAAAAAATTTGACGTTGGATTTCGGCTTCAGCTGATGAAAATTGTAAATTGCGTTCAAAATTTTAAAATCTTCACAAATTACTGGGATTGAAGATTTAATCATGCAACCAATTTTATCTGTTTGGATTTTTGCTGAAATTACGTATATGTATGATAAATAAGCTGTTCAAATAGATAAGCAGTTAATAAATAATAAATATGATTGTGGAAGAAAATCTTCCCAAGCAGTAAAAAGTTCCATATAAACTTGAATGCGCCTTTTCAAAGTAAATATTGGCTGAGATTTCGTAGTTTTTTTTTTTTTTGTATTTGGTTGGATTTTAACTTCTTCAAGTCATTCATCCCTGAAGAGATTTTGTAGGAAAATGGCTATTCTATCCACATCCATTTGGGGTTTATTCATATAACACAAATATCATCACTCGAACAAGCACTGATGAAATAAAAAAACAAAGTCACAAGCTCTCCGAGATGAATTTTCTGTTTAACTAATGGTAGAAAAGGTGTTCGACTTGCCCCACCAAGATATGCTGATTTCGCCTCTAAATCAGTAAATTACTGTAAAAAACGGGTTTTACAATAAGGCTGGAACAAATATCAATTTCTTCTTTTGTCACCCCCACATGCGAAATTTCCAAAATCCCGAAGGGGGGAATAAATAAAGTTTGAAGTATTTTAAGCAAATTTCAAATAAAAATTCAAATATTCGAAAGATTACAAAACCAAAAACCAAATTTTGGAAGAAGGAAGTTAATTCACATTTAGTATTCTAGATTTTATTGATTTTTTCGATAAAAAAAATACTTGATTTATAGGTTTTATGCAATGATTTAGTATGCAATTTGGTTGCATACAAGCTTTCGTGCAAATTATTCCAATTTATTTGTTTTTCGCATTATTTTTTATTGTCCCACGACCCCCCAACCCCCCCCCCCCCCCCCCTCGCGATGTTCCAACTCCGAGTGACAAAAGAAGAATTTGAAATTTGTTCCGGCCTAATTAAAGTGAAAAATCAAAGCCTCAATGAAGTGCAAAAACGAGGAAAAATGTGTTCATCATATTTCCGAGGAGGGCAGATTTGAGATCAGGTTATTTAATCGATCATAAATCTTATTTTCTAGGACTCGAGAATTATGAACTTTTCGTTATCTAAGAACTGAGGTGCTTACTTCGCTCCGGGTGCTCGCTATGCCCTTATTCCTCTTACATCCATAGGCAGTTCCATTTTCGCACTATCAAAGTTCACAGTGGCTTGGTAATGATTTCCTAGGAAATTTGCTATCTATTCCCTTCTTATGGATTTTAAGCTAAGGTTGCCAGAATTTTTATAGCACGTATCCGGTTGGACATTTGATTTCGAAATTGTCGACCAAAAATCCGGGCAATATCCAGGCAAATTGAACAATCCGGGCTTTTTAATGATATCCGGGCAAACCCGCATTCAACCGGGCTATCTGGCGACCTGAGCTTTGTAGCGGTCTTCTCAATCTTTTTTTTTGGAACTTAAATTTGGTTGGCATCAGCAACATTAAATAAGTCCGAATGCAGCTTACGAACCAAAGAACTGTTAGAAACTTTCGGTTGCTTGGACTGATAAAAACGGATGTATTCAATGTCAATAAAAGTTAAAAAATGAAAAAATTTAAAAAAAAGATTAACAACTGCGGATAAATTTCGGGTTTATTTGAAATAACAAAACCAACCAAGGACTAATAAAATCGTGTACACGAGTGGCGATTCCCGCTCGTCTACGATTTTTACCCGTAAAGGTTCGCCAAAGCGCGAGCAGGCTGTGAAAAAAAATCCCTTAGGTTCGCGAACCATAGGAAACACGAGCGAGGCAGTCCAACCAACAGACGATTCTTTTGGATTTTGAATCCTGTCTCGCTCGTGGAAATCGTAACATACATGAAAATTTTCCCCGCGATTTTGGCTCACGAACCATTTAGCGACAAGGTTCATGAACTTTTTTTTGGAAGGGAACGCGTGGTTATTCGATTTTCTTCCGAAGGCAGGCTGTGCGTCTCTTTAGGTACGGGTAATAAATTGTGCTTCAAGCAGCAGCAGGAAGTTCTTCATTTTCCACTGTTCTTTCAATTATTGTATGGAATATTTCTGTTTTATTTTTAAGTTTATTAAAAAAAAATTTTTTTTTTAAAACTTACAGCGTTTTAAGATTAACGAAACTCTAAATATGAAATCAAATTCATTCTGCCATGTCAACTCCTGGGTGGTCAATTGAATTAAACAAAGCTTTTTGACAAAATTATGGATTAGAATGGACACAAGAAGGCCCTAATAATGATCTTTAACAACCGTTTAAGGAATAAATAATCAAATCAAATCTTAGAGCCTTATAATTTCATCCAAATCACTACATTTCTGTAGTAGAGGTTGAGTGTAAAATTCCATAACTGTTTTTTAAATTTGGAAAAGACAACCACGATTCATATGTAAAGTTTCAATAAGAAAACACATGCAAACGTATCAATGATTATTTTGGATTAAAGTGAATATCATAAAAAATTGATAAATTAATTCAATAATCAAAGAAGAGTTTTCAAGTAATTTTTCTTAAAAAAAAAACTTTCTTGAGAGGTTTTGGATTGAGGGATACAAATATGTACGGAAAATTGCTTTTTCACCGTCTTATTCACATGCCCCCAGGGTGGCCACAGAACCGGAAAACCGGGAATTGAAAATCGAACCGGGAAAACCGGGAATTCAGACCCAAAACCGGGAAAATTAACAAGAGAAAACCGAATATCAGTTTTGTTTCTAAAATCAGGGATTCAACCCAAAATTCAAAATTCAATTTCCTGGTTAGAATTTAACAGTTCAAAAATGTGTTAGAATCATAAGTTCGGAAATTTTTAAACTACTCTCTGATTTCTCTTCAACTACCTCTAAATTGAAAAAACAAACTTTTTTTACCGGAACCTATAGTTCAATGAGATGAGAAATTTAGAAAGTCTCTTAAAATTTGTTGAAGTATCGCATTACAATTATTTGAAAAAACCATCAATCATATAAAATCAAGCAAATTAAAGTTAAATCACAGAAAACGTTAAATTTTGGTTGAAAATGTTAAAATAAGTAAATATTATAATTTTCCTGTGATAGTGTTTAATTTAAGAGTTAATTAATAATTTTTTATTGATTTATGATATTTTTTATTTGGTTGTAATAAATTTAGATATCATACTTAAAAATTCCTTTTGCAATTTTTTTCTATATTCATTTTGAAACTGAAATTTCTTAGTTTAGAATAGAAAAAAAAGCAATGGGTGAATCTGAATTGAATAAATGTTTTGAATTTTGTCTTTATCTCAAACTTTGAAATGCTGTTGAATAATCCCCAAAACTGTTTGATAAAGACTCTGTAACTTGTTGCCCATATTTTTTTAACTTTTAAAGTCAGTTACAAAATGTTATTTTTTAGCACGAGTCGTAAATGAAATCAACGGGCTTGCCAAGTTGGATAATTACGTCGAGTGCTGAAAAAAATTGAGTTTTGCAACGAGCGGCATACACAATTTTATGAAAATTTTGAAAATCCTTAGAAAATCCATTAATTGACCTACAAAAAGTGCATCTTACAAATGATCAATGACTAAAAATTTGTGATGAAGTAGATCTTGAACTGTACTTTTGCAGACAAAAATAATTTGGATTGAAAATTATCGCTTTTTGATAACTTTTTCAGTGTCTCAAAGTTAACTTTTTAGCACTGAATTACATAAAATACAATTATAATAACTATTCAAAAATAGAAATTGATTTTTTTTGCAAATATTTACTTTTCAATGTATAAAAAAATCTGTACTGAATTCTATAGAATATAAAACAGAAGACAAGTTCTTCGGAAAATGGTAGGATCAGCTAAAGTTATCATGAATAAAAATAATTCTTTTTCTTATATCTGTTCATAATTACCCAGGTTTATATGTTGAGATTCTTGTTACGTGAAAATTTTTAGTGTTGGCGATATATCTAGAGGAATCTTAACACTGCGTCTGGATACGATTAGTGGTCTTTAAAATTTTTCCCTTTATTGGTCATGGAGAATTTTTGTATTCACAAACGAACAAGAAATCTTGTTCATACAATCTCATATTCACAGATTTTAGAAACTGATAAAGTTATGTATAACGGTGTATTTCCAAGATCTTGCCGGTTATTGGTATTTTAAAAACTAAAGATAAGTCTAGATAATCAAACAATGCCAAGTGTTCATAATTGCCCCGTGTTTTGAAAAACATGGGAAATTATAAACAATCCTCTGTGAATCAGTATGATAAATGTTTGGCAAAAATTTATATTTATTACTGGCAATTATTACTGACTGTAAAACGTCTGAAAACAGCATTTTTACTGAATTTACTGTGACAAGGGAGTACGTGATTGTACGCCCTCAGAACAATTTTAAATTTTAGAGACGTGGATTTTGTGAGCTTTGGTAACACAATTTATATCTGTAATACATCAAAAAATTTGTAAACATGATTTAAAACCCCTTAACGATTTTGAAATTTGAAGTTCCAAACTTATATAACTTCCTCAATTTGAACTTCGGAAGAAACTTGAAAATAACAAAGGGGATACAATTAAGATGCCGAAGTAGCACATTTCTAGATTGGACTTTTATTTTTTTTTTATCCTTCCCCCACCCCATACATCTTTTTAGGATGCGGAGGAACTTTTTATCCTTCGGATAATAAAATCAATATTTTTTCTATCTGTTACTGGGCCAGATTGCATCCTTTCGAAACTCTATATACAAATTTGCCAAATTTCACGTTGTTTAACATCAGAAAGGACAAACTTCAATTCACAAATTATATACATCGTTTAAATTTACAACATTGTAAATTATTTTCAAGAAATTGTTATGAAAACTTTGAAAAATCGATTTATTTCATCGGTCCACGCGTTGCATTTGGCGCAATCAACAACCATGTGGAGACAAAATAACGAAACGGAAAACACGACCATCAAGTGTGCAATGCATTTTCCAATTTGGTTCACGAACCAGAATCGCGAGGTTCGCAAGGTTTTCTGCCACGGCTCGCTCACGATTTTCTGGCGATCGGATTCCCCTTGAAAAAAATCCCCTACAATCACGTGTTTGCTGAGTCGCGAACCTACTGTGGTCAGAACTTTTGTGAACTACGCGCGGTTTTGTTTCTTGGCTGCTCCGATTTGAATACGATTTTTTTAGTCCTTGAAACCAACTGCACCTTATGTACTCCAATTTGTTTGAAATATTTTGACTTTATTGTATGTACAAACATGTTTTTTTTTTCATTTGTGAGTGTTTCGCGTACAAAGTGTTTTTATCATCGATTTCGGTTTTTTTTATCTTCATTCGTTCGTTCCACAAAGTTTATATATATACGAACTTCCGAATTTCGAACTTCAAGTTACTCGAGTTCCGCTGTTTTTGTTTTTTTAGATTATGTCTTTGTTTCGTTTTTTGTTTTGTTTTTTTTATTTTATCAATGACTTCAATGCTTGAATGTTGATATTGTAAGTTTACGGAATAGTGATTTATTTTATTTCACTTCATTTTTAATTATTTTATTCTCAAACTGACCCTAAATTTATTCCAATCCTCGATAGCTATGATTTTCTACAAATTGAATCCTGTTTTTAAAAATGGCGATTTCTCTTTTCATTTATTCTATTGCTTTCTGGGTGTTTTGTTTTATGTTTTTCGTTCCAAGTTATGCCTATTTATTTCAATACAAATGGGAACATCCAAACGAAACTGATTATTTTCATCTTTCCTTTATCTTTCGTTTCTGACTCGTTCCTTTGTAAGGTTTAGTCAGATTTTTTTTGAAGATTTTTTTATAAGGATTAAGACCTCCTAGAGTTAGTATTTGCTGTTTTCTTTTGGGTTTTTAGATAGTTCACATCATGAGATTTCTTTCTTTAATGATTTTACATTTATGTACAGGTATGGCGAGTGTCGTGTTCCAATATGTTTGACTTTTTCGAAGCTTGATCGATGGGTTTCAATTCATTGTTCCGATCCGAAATAACGGTCCCCCCAGTCGACTCTGCTTCTTACAGTCAGTGAATGCGTAACAATCTGTAACGGAACCGAAAAAGAAAATGTTGTTGCATGTTTTTGACCATCACCGGAAAAATCGAGATGGCTATGTTTAGTAGCAATTTAACAATTTGGCATTATCCTGGTAATTTTGTGTTCCACCAAAAGTCCAATAAAATCTTTGTGTGTCACGAATTGCACTCGCTCTCAAATTGTTCGTTTTTTTTTGCCTTGGGTGAAATGGGTTAAGCTAGTGAACCAAAACTAGTCCGTTACGATCGATAATGACCTATAGCGAAAATGAAAACCCTCAGATCGCCATTAGATTCCACTTTTGGAGAATGGTAATGATTCGTGTGAGCTGTAAGAGGCAAAACAAGTAAGGTACACCGGGGTAAGTGGGGACGCGGGGTAAGTGGGGACGGTGGCTATTAAAACAATACTGTCCACTATTTTTTCAAACTTTTAATGCAGAATGTTAAATTTACTTGTAATCTATCCAATAACTGTAAAAGAGATACGGTTCCGACGATTGCGGATGTTTACGGTGACTTTGTGTAAATTTTCTATTTTTAACTACGATGTGGAGTTGATGTGCATCTTTTTCAATCGCAAATTTCTCGTAAACTAGCTGGTTCTTGACGAAAAACTCTACATTGAAACAATCCTTACATTCAAAACAACCAATTAGGAAAGGAACGACGGTTAAAAATATAGAAAAAAGGGTTTATTTGCAAAAATCTAAAATTTTGTTTCCAAACCCTACCTGGGGTAAGTGGGGACGGCTTTATAAATACTTGATGTTTACACATTTTTTTCAATTTTCTCTTCTTCATTCAATACAATTTAGCTTTATTTAACATTCAGATCATGAAAAGTTGGGAAAATTACTTGTTTTTTCTAAAATAAGTATATATTCTCGATAATATCGGATTACACACAAAAATCATTGTAAGATGCCTTCTAAATAGTACCATGAACTTTTTTCAAAATTTCGGACGGTTCGAGCAATAAAGTAACGTATTCAACCAAAAAAACACAAATTTGTTGAAAGTTTCCTGAAATATCAAAGGGAAAACCTACCGTCCCCACTTACCCCATAAAGCGGGGTAAGTGAAGACACCAGCAGTCCATAACAATTTACGTGATAACTTTTTTCGCTTTGCGTCTATCAAGCTCATCTCTTCAGCATTTGTGAACAACATGTTCTGCATCACATTGAACGCGATTCTATCAAAATTGACCCACTGCTGATTTTTTAATGATTTTTTAAAGTTGAACTATACGAAAAACCGTCCCCACTTACCCCGGTGTACCTTAAGTTGGTTTAAAATTAATAAGGCTTCTAGTTTGTTCTCGTTACTGTATGTGTAAGTGGATGTAGGTAGTATAATTGATTTTTACAAACGAGTAACAAGCCATGTCTCTCACTGTCTTTAAAGCTATTGGCAGAATTACATTCTGTCCAAAAAGCTTTAACGGTTCGCTGAACTTATCCATAGTTATTGCATTTACTATTGGTAGAATTTTTACTCAGGTTTCATGGGGGCCAAAACGAGAAACGATGGTTATAAATCAACTTTTTCACTACTTCGATAAAGAGACAGAGAGACGTGCGGCCAACGTAGGGACGCATCCGCTCCATAAAATAATGAACAAACAACAATTCTTGCTATCGCTGCATCTGCTTAGTGGTATCTGGTTCTATGCGTTTAGTTAATTATGTTATTTGGAGCTAATTGCTATCGAATATTCTGTTTCTTGAATCTAACGACAATCATTTCCGCGGGATCAAAACTACATGTTATGATTCAGGCGTTATCCTGTCTACGTGGTTTGGTTAATGATTGACCCGAAAACAAAAATCAGGCCTGAGGATATCCCGTAGTAAGATAGGCTTTTACTAAATTGTTCTTCTATTCATTCAGTTGTTTTACTCATAGCACTATAATAGCTGAAGTTCGCTCTTATTTTCGATGCTTCAAATTTTGAGCTGCTCCGTCTTATTGGGTTATTTGTTCTACGTACTTCCAATATGTACGTTTCACGGAATAAGTTTCAATGTTTAGGTGGATTTCACTTTACTCTCGTAGAATCTTAGAATTGGTTTAAGGTACATTTGAAGTCTTAAATGCAACCGGACAATAAATGTAAAAAACACAGGTTAGAAAAATAAATCAAAGAAACTTCAATCGATGTAGATATCTATCATGTTGCTTTGTATAAAAAATTTCTAAGTACCTATAAGATAAAACAGATCCGAAAAATGAAGAAAAAGCTAATTTAAAAATATATCGGACGTTTGGTAAACTTTTGAGATAAAAGTCTAAGCCTTCACTTTACATAAATATTACAAAAAATAGAACTTGAAGTTCCACTATCACAAGGTTAAATAATTACCAACTAACTGAACACCATAATATACATTTGAAAAACCCTAACAAAACTTGTCAAATGATACCGAAACTCAAAGAAAGGAAACATAAGTTGTGTAAATAGAAAAAAAAAATGCTCAAATAATACAACATACAATTTAAACTTCATTGCAAACTCGAAACATAGCAGAGATCAGCAAATCAAAGATGAAAAAAAGGATTTCTTCAAACATAAAATAAAAATAAATAAATCCAATACGCGTTCTTCACTGCATAGACTCATAGATTTGTATTTTTGAATCTTTTTTTTTCTTAACATATAGTAAACATGATCATTTGTTTGTATTTTTTGAATCACTTATTAATTAATAAATTAAAATAATAAACATAAATGTTCTTTTCGTTTTACTCTCTCTTGTTCAAACATTTATTTCTCGCGACTTTATGTACATAAAAGAATTGAAACTTTTAAAATTAACTAAAAGCTAGTCATAAATATGTGTGTGTGGTTCTAGCGAATTTTAGATTAGAAGTAAACAAACTTATATAGTTAGTTTTTATTCTTGTTTCAATTAAAAAGAACATGTTATCAATTAAGTCAACTCTTAAAATAGAGTTATTTGTATTTTCAACCTCCTCCTTCGCATGCTTCCCGTTGCTTTCTTTCTGTAGATGCTTCGTTATCGAAGACAAGAAGTCGATAGCTCTTTTTTTACATTGGTTTTCAAAAACTTGCGAAGAATGTTGACTGACTGTGTTAGCAGAGATTTTCTCCACAATCATTTTTTTTGCGGAAGTTAAAATCTAGAAATTCTTAACTCATAAAAAATCTTTTCTTCCTAAAACAAGTATAATAGTTGGGGAGCCGGGAGGGAGGGGTTTTTTTCATGGGATTTTCTATCCCTTTCTTTTTGTACAGCAGCGTTGTCTAACTTTTGCACGCGAGCAAAAGTTTTTCCAGTTGTGTTTGCCTTCTCCTTTGTAGAACATCCGGCTTACAAACTATAACTTATGATTTCGTTCTCGTCTGCTTACAAGACTAAATATTCCTGGCATGTGTGTTTATTCTCCGTTTTTTCTCTTCTCTTTAGAAAAAATAATAAAAACTACTAAAGAACCATTTTGTTTTGTATGTGATTTTAAATCCCGCTCGATCGGCCCTTTCTACAGGGATGTGCGAGATAGCCAAAAATTCGCCCGATAACCGTTCGGAAACAGACGGTAAAAGTGTTGTCCCAAAACTAAGGAACAATCAACGGCATCCAAATTGCCGAATTATTTTTTTTTTATAAACTGTATGGCTTATCCTATTTTGATTATGTACAACAATTGTTCATTTGTTATTGTTTTCCAAGATTTTTCCTTTTTCTCTATAAAATTTTCCTCCTGTTTTCTGTTTTTCCAATTGCTAAATCCGATTTTTACCAATGGTTAGCAGACAAAAACCCTGCCACTTTCGAGATTCCCTCTTCTTGTTTGCCAACTTGAACAACCAATTCTTCACTCCAACTGCTGTCTGAGGTCACTAAGCAGACCGCTGGACCGAGTTGAACTCCTTCCAACCGACCGCTGTAGTGGGATTTTCCGGATGATCAGCGCCAGTAGGACCCAAATTTACATGATTAGCGTTGGTGCGATAGTGCCGCAATCCGTTATCGGTCGCAATCCAGTGTCCAACAGCTGGTCCACTGCTGCCAGCCGGTTGACGGTGGTAGTAGGACAGCTCCTGATACGCCGACGCAGCCGAAGTCGAAGAAAACGAAGAAGAGGAGGCTGAGGAGGAGGAGGAGGTGGAGGCGGAGGAGCACAGGCCGTATGATGAGCAGCCCGTTGGTGTCGATGGCATCGATGTTGTTGTGTTCGTCGTCCCCTGGACATCAGGGTTGCCGCCCCTCTACGTTTCGCGCTCCTTCTTGACCTTGAGCTCCTCGCCCAGGATAGTGGCGATCTCGCCCTGCATGAAGGCCCACGGTATCGTCGAGTTGGCCAGCGGGCACTTTTCTCCACTGGGGCAGTACACCTCGGCACCGGAGCCCTGGAAATAAAAGATAAAATTAAGGTATGAATGATATGCCTTTAAGAAAATTGGTATGAGTATAGATTCTTAGTCAATTTTTCTAAGCTTTTGAGTTTCGGGGTTGTGTTTTTATTATAGCTTAGAAATATGGAATAACCGTCATTTCAAAAATCGTGTAGTTCAACCAAATTTTGGCTGCGCACTGTTGTTTACATCCAAGTGAAGTGAGCGTTGTCATTTTTTGATGCTTTTGCGAAGAAATCTGAAAATGCGTGGCTTTATTCCCGAGCAAAAAAGCAATGATTGCTGATCCCTTATCGTAAAGACTCGGGGTTGACCACACAAACCTGTCAGCCTTTAGGTTCGAGGCCTGAACTCTTCTCTAACGATTCGAAGTCCAACCTCTTATCTCCAGGATTCAAGGTTCGCCACCTTGCCCGTCGTGTGCCTGATCGAGAGCAGCTTATCCTAGACTCGCGACCGTCACGGCACATGCGCGGTTCTTAACGCAACGACTCGGATGATTCCCGGCGAAGAAGTCATCCTACTCCGACTCGAATGGCTCATCCGGCGTCGAAAGCCACTCTACCCGTGGGTCTTCCCCGAGCGTGGAATAACCCTTTCCCAACGATTTCCAATGCAAAGATGGTCAAGGCTTCTGTCGTTGGTAACCGCCCTACTCGGATACTCCTCGAAGGTGGAGCATCCTACGCACGAACGCGGCGCACCCACAGCATGCGCTACGCAGAAGGTGTTGCCTTATCTTAGTAGCTTCAAACCGTGGGGTCGGACGTACTCTACTCAGTCAGTCTACTCCGATCATTGTCCGGTCTTCTTTATCCCCTTTGGATGGCAACCCTAGGATTTCCGGCCTGCGGATTTTTTTGCTCGTTGTGTGCCAGATCGAGAGCAGCTTGTCCTGGACTCGCGCATATCACGGCATACGTTCAGGACTTAGAACGCTACGACTACATCCTACTCCGACTCGAGAGGCTCGCCCGGCATCGAGAGCCTCTCTACCCGTGGGTATCCCCCGACAGTGGTTAACCTTCTTCCTTAGTTGTCTGCTATCGTGTCGGGCCCACAGGCGGCAAATATGGGAGTACGTACCGCCGCAAACCTCGGACAGGCAAACACCACATGTTCGGGTGTTTCCTCCACGTCCCCACAATCTGGCCAATATGACGAAGCCACATGTACAAACCGGTAGTGGTATTTCATAAAGCATCCATATAGAAGTCCCCTTCACCGTACCTTCTTCCGATCCAGCTCCCGATGTGCGAGATCAGACGATGGGTCTACCTTCCTCTCGTTGAGCTGTCCCACTGCTGCTGCCAGTTGGACATCGAGTCCTCATTGGCGAGATCTCGTACGTTGGGCGTGCCTTTGTTGTCGTAGCAGTTAACATCCTCCTCAAGCAAAACCGAGATGGGCATGACACCCGCCACTACACAGGTGGCTTCGGATGACATGATCCGGTATCCGCTGATAACCCGCAGGTTCATCAGCCGCTGAACGCTGCTAAGTCGCTGCAGGTTACAGTTTCTTTCCAAGGCCTGCCTCCAGGCCGCTGCTCCGTACCGCAAGACTAATGTGGTCACACTTGCCAGGATCCTCCTTTTACTACTTCGAATTGCCGAGGAGTTCGGCATCATCCGTGTGAGTGTGGCCGTGGCCATTGCCGCTCTCTTGCACACGTTGCCATTATGGCTCGTAAAGCTGAGCCTGTCATCTATCATCACCCCTACGTACTTGATCGCGCGTTTGGACACAGTATTGCACGGTCCAACTGCAATGGTACCTGTTTGGGGTGAGATAAGGTTGGTGATTAGCACCATCTCGGTTTTGTGGTGGGCTAGACGCAGGCACTTGGAGTGCTACCAGCTTTCCACTGCCTGGATAGCTACCGTGGCCAGTAGCTCAACCTCCGCTGTTGAAGAGCCTCTCGCCAAGAGGACTACATCATACACAAATCCTACGAGTTCAGCTCCCGATGGGAGGCTCGTTCGTAGGAGTTCGTCGTAAGTGATGTTCCACAGAACCGTGCCGAGTATTCATCCCTGTGGAACACCCGCCGAAACCTCTTTTGTTCGCAAACCTTCACCGGTCATATACTGCAGTTGGCGATTGTGGAAGTAACTTTCCACAAGCCTATAGAGATATGCCGGGATCCTCATTCGGATGAGCGACGAAGCAATCGCTGGCCAACTGACACTGTTTAAGGCGTTCTTCACCTCCAGAGTGACCACCGCGCAAAAGCTGAGCCCTCTCCTCTTGGTTAACCTGGCTCTGTCCGCTACCTCGATGACCGAGCGGATGGCATCAAGTGCTCAAAACTGTTGACATGCTTAGATGAAAGTGAAATAATTGTCCATTTAATGTCTACATTTCACGTTTCCATCATTGCCCCCATCAGTCAAAATAGCAATCTGTGACTGACGGTTGAAAAAGTAACTTCAGTTTCGTACCCGTGAATGTGATCTTTTCAAAAACTCAATCATCTAAATTCGGAGATTTTGATAGAATGAACAACGATTTTTTTGGGATTTTACCGTGGGCGTTATTTATCCCCTACAAACAATACATTGCGGGGGTTCTCATTATTTTTTCAGGTTACAGTTTATTAAGAAACTATTAAATACTAATTAAAATAATCGTTTTCAGAGGCATTCAATCATACGAACACACTCAATGATACATTGTAATGATAGTCACGTTAAGTTGATTTTGCAAACGTTTAGACATCGTAGTTAGGAATCCGGAAGAAAACTTTTTCAGTTGTCTGGTAGAATAGAAAGTACATCCGATCATGTAAAATCCATTTGACCTGATTGTGTTTTTTGTTTACTGTCACGACGTTGTGGATTGAATGAGTGTGGTAATGACCAAAGCAAAGCATGTATTCACTGTCATTATGAAGTTCGTCTAGGCAAACATGATTTTATTTCATCGTCTTTCGAAGCACGTGGTGTAGAAATTTATTTTCTCTCATTCATGCCCCACTGCGGTCAACGAATATGATTTCTTTGAGCTCTGATGGCATCTACAGTGCTGCGACCTCTACGGAAACCAAACTGTTTTCCGAGAGTCCCTCGCTTTCAGTGTATCTCTGAAGTCTGTTCTGAATCACCTTCTCCAGGACCTTGCCTGCTGTATCCAGTAGACAGATCGGCCGATACGCCGATGGGTCTCATGGAAGCTTACCCGGATTTGGCAGAAAGACGAGTTTCTGCCGTTTCCACGTGTCAGGGAACATCCGTTCCGTCACGTATCGTTGCAACGATGTCCGGAACATATCGGGGAACTCCCTGATCGCGGCCTTCACTGCGATCTCGCGAAGTTTTTCCACCGTTATGCGCTCTTCGGCGCTGGTGTCCCAGTCATACGGGACTGTTAGCCAGCGGGTAACATCGTGCTGTGGGAACAACTCATTGATGATGACTCTCAGTTTTTCCGGGCACGTTTCAGGCGGTGCACCCCACTTTTAGTTCTGCCCATGACTATCCGATAGGCATCACCCCATGGACAGTCTTTGGCGTCACGGCATAACTGCTTGAAACGTGCCCTCTTACTTGCGTTGATGGCCCTGCGGAGGGCCGATCTCGCGCTTGTGAAGCGCCACAACAACTGGTCCTCTATGCTCTTGGCGCCCGGGGTGGTACCGCCTGCGCCTTTTTATAGGCGGGGTACCTTTGGGCCAATCTGTGAGCTTGGTCTGGTAATGTTCTAGGTCTACCTGCGCCAGTCTTCCTCTACGTTTGATGGAAAGGGACTTAAGTATTCCCCGGTTTGGCAGTTTACCTGGTCATTGTTGAAGCATACGGACCCTATCTAAGCAGTCCCAGAGCAGATCGACTCTGTTCACCAGAGATGTGGGAATTCGCAGTTTCTGACCAATTTCTTGACACCCTGGCTGAAATCAAGGAACTGGTAACACGAATAAAGAGAGAATTCAACCGGTGCTATGAATCTGCCGTAATCGTTACGGCTACTTCAAGCAAAATTACGGCTCACCCGTAAGCAAAACCGTGCAGGTTTTGTGAGTCGCTGCCTGCGGAATATTATCCGCGCTTGGTGACCTGGCAACTGGTTCTCAAACGTGGAACTACATCGCCGGTGTCATCAAAAGGCGCTAGAAATCGTGATTCGTGAACGTAAGTGGAGATTGATTGGGCACACGTTGCGAAGAGATGAAAACGAGATTTACAGAGAAGCACTTGACTGGAATCAAGATGGGCATCGAAGAACGGCTAGGCCCAGAAGCCCGTGGCGACGTAGTCTAGCCGCTCAAACCTCACAGTTCATGAAAACCTTGGCTGGCAGCAAATGAAGACGCTGGCTCCGGATCGCCAGCACTGGAGTTCTTTTATCTCAACCCTATACGTCGGTTAATCGGCGCCGGACCCTTAGAAGCAGAATCGTCAATTGAAGTAATAAGATAAAAGTTTATTCCAAAACCCTTAGCTATTATTTAAAGAATTAAGCCCCATCTCAGATTTAAAGTTATACTGCCATTTATCCCAGATGAGCTAAGGATGTGACTTCTTACCTGTCGTTTGATGCTCTCTCGACTGCAGGGGAAACAGAACTTGTGGTGGGCCACCGACGGGCACTGGACAAAGTGGGTATCTTCGAGTCGTTCCTGGCAGAGGGTGCACTTGAGGGTCGGGTTCGGGGCCGAGGGTGGAGCAGGTCCTCCGGGTCCACTGGTTGGGATGGGTCCGGTGATACCGGGCGGGCCTCCAGGTCCACCGGAACCAGGGCCTCCGGGTGCTCCTGGAGGGCCACCTGGTGGTCCACCGGCTCCGGGAGCCAGCCCTCCGGCAACGACGGCTTCCGGCGGTGGCTGAGGACCACCGGGTTGCGATTGTGGTGGTGGCTGCTGGGGTAGTGCAGGCCCTCCGAGAGGTCCAAGAGTCACTGGAGTTGTGCTACCGTTTCCGTTCGAGCCGTTACCATTGGGCGTACTAGCTCCTCCCGGAACTCCAGCAGCGTTGGACTGTTGCGCTTCGGTTGATGTTACAGTTGTGCTGGAAACGTGACGAGAGCCGGACGACCTTCGGCCGCTTGAGGATCCTGCGATTGGAATAGGGATAAACATTAAAAGTTGAATACTATCATCTTTTACTAAGGGGATTAGAAAGATATGAAGGAAATACTACTGTACTGTAACAAAAAATACTTTGGGGAACGTTTTGATGCGTGATAGCTGTGTAATACACTCTAAAGATCTAATTTAATGTTATGGATGGTAGATATTCCGATCAACACTTGACAAAACCTACCAGAGCTGTTGGGCGAATGCTGAGAGCCTCTCGATGAGGTCCTCGGCGGGTGTGGTCCCGGAGGACTTGGGCCGTTGCGCGGACTACCCGGAGGAAGCGTCTCGGTGATAGACATAAGGTTAGCCATCGGACTTTGCAGTGGCGCCACCGACGGGGTCGGCGGTGTGGAATCACCCATCGAAACCGGCGGAATCGGTATCACCGTCGGGTACACTAGAGAAAGATGAAAGGGAGACGAAAAGAGAGTAGGAAATGTGATTCGATTGCATTTTTGCGCAGGTTCTGGTAATGACGGATAATTTCAAGTCTAACAAAAATTCCATAACATTTGGGAAAACATCCCCTTTTTCTTATCAATGCGCTTGATTTTGATTATAAGTCTCACTGGAGGTTTTAAACTTGGTTTAATCTGAAAGGTTACGTAGTTCACAAACATAGACATATTGGCAACTATCCTCGTCGTGAATTGCAGTCGTTTATGAACGAAGGGCCCTTATCAGCAGCCATCGTTACGAGAAAGAAAAAAAATTGTGCAGATAAGAGCAGCGTACATTCCAGGTAGACGAATTTGTACACAACAATCGTAAACGTTGATAACTTACTAACGCTGTTGACGTTTGATAAATAGCTAATCAAGGAACACAGCTGAGAGTTGTGGTGTCTGTTCGGAGCCAATTATTTTTACTCGCTCCTCTTATCAGGCACCGAATGTTTCGCTGATAAGAACATTTTTTGTTGATAGTGCTCTCACAATGAACCCCATCGTTATCACATTGAATGTAGGGCTCTGTTAGCATTTTGCGTTACGTTTTAATCGGACAACCAACCATGGAACGGGGGACTGATAAGCGGACTGTTCCTAATTGGGATTCAGTTAAAGTTGATGATTGTTTTGATAGCAGTCAGTATTGTTGAATAAAACTCGCTACTGAATGATAGTTTTAATATTATCGAAGTTCAGTTTAAGCTTTCTCGTTCAAAAGTTGTACTCAAACTAAAAAAATAAAATTGAGAAGTATAGCAAAGATTTAGAATCAAAATGTAGACTCGAATACAAATTCAACATTCTAAATCTGAACTTGAAATGAGTTGAAAAACTCAATTAAAAAGATTAAAGAAGTTCAGAACCGTTCCCAGAACACAAGTACGGATTTTTAAATAATTATCTGGCTCTCGATCAGAGGAATATAAGTGACAAACTCATCGATTTGTGTACCAATCGATTTTTTATTTTCATTTTAAACATTTTCGCTTGAATCAAAACTTCTTGAATTCGAAAAACATGAAAAATTGAGCACATTGAAGAATTTAGGGCACGTTTTTTTGTGCCTCAGGTCAAATGCGATTCTCGAAACGAATGTCCAAATTTATAACTCAAGACAAAAATTTGTGATAAAGTTAAAAATTCGTTTGGCAGAATCAGAACCACAATCGTTATCGGATACTGTTTACTGTCTACTGTATGTCGAGATAACAAACCAATCTATGTATCTGGAATGGTAACCAAGAACGACGCTTGAGAAGAAATCCAACCGCGATGCAGTCCTGCAGTGGAATGTTAGTCATAATCTAAGCTATATAAGAAAAATTTGAATCAAAAGAAATGTATAGCATTGACAAGATTTTTTTTCAAAATTGTACATAATTTTCAGGCTCGTTGAGCGACCCCTTTCTCGTTATTTGATCGGGATCAAATTTTGTATAAAATAACATAAAAATTGTCATCCGGATCAAATAATGAATAAGCAAAGAAGATTTTGGACAGTTGAGGGTTTTTATCGTAGAAAACACTAGTTGTCTATTTTCCAAACTAGGTCACTCTCAAATATGGGAATCAACTCGTTATGTCTAAACTTTTATGTGTAGCAGTCACGTTAAAGTTTTAAGAGTAATTTAAAATTATATATTACGGGGGATTTTGTTTTTTTTAAGGAGCGTTTAATAACAAGAGATTATTGAAATTTGTATTGGTATGAGTTTTACGGAAATCACTTGAAAACGTGGTACCGTAATCCGGGGTAATATTGATCACTTTTTTCAATATTTTTCGATTATTTTTTCTGTTAAGGGGTATGTGGCATGCTTAATATTTTTAAAACCAGTACCAGACTCCTATGAACGTAAACCATGGTTGCGGAAATTTATTAGACTATTTTAAACTTGATTTAAAAATCGATTTAGTCTTTGTTCAGAATTTGATGCTTTGGGGTAATATTGATCACTCTCTATCTGGACGGTTTAAACGAGCTTTCTTGATCATAAAGGATACAAATCACCTTCATAATATTTACAAATGCTAGTTTATCAATTTTACCTTGCATTTGAACGTTTTCTTTCAAAAACATTTATAATCGAAAAACAGAACTATGATGCTGCCTACATTTAGGGGCAAAAATTATAACAATTGCTAAATAGTTTTAGCTTCAAAATATAAATGAAATTTTATCTCCACATAGTCCCCTAGGCCCTCCCATTATTTCCATTTTAATTTTTTCTTCAAAGTTACCCATTTTATAGGGTTCCTATCAATTTTTCCAATACAGGCTACTCTATGAAAATGTCCTTATTTTTTAAATATCACAAATTTATCATTAAATGACTGTGAAAATAGCACTATAACGATACATATACAAAGAAAAAAAGTTGTTCTATCAAATTCAACAACCCGTTTGCTTCTAAATGCTTTTTGGTATCATCAGGAGAGCTGTTTGTTTGCGAGCCCTGGAAAAATAGATATTTTTAGATTTTGAAATTACATTTTTAAAAACAGAAAAAAATTTCAAATTTCCCCTATTTGATACTCAAATTATAGGCTTTCAAACGTTGAAAACAGTTTTCAAAAATTCAAACTATAGACTGAGTTATTGATGATAATGTGGAAAAATTAATTGTTGGTCAAATTTACCCCGGTGATCAATGTTACCCCGTTTTACGGTATTGATTTCGTATGGGACCCCGTTGTTTAAAGAATTAAAAAGTTCATCCAAATCTATTAATTAGGCTTTTGTTTGTACCACATTTGATTAAAAAAAATTATGAAAGGAGTCTTTTAGTACGAAACATTTTGTGATATGAATAAAATTTAACAATTTCCTTGATAGCTCAGTCCGATATCGAGCAGAGCAAATTGAAACTCCAAAGCATTTGCTTGTTTTGGTATTAATACACATTTTCTTAGCGAAAACACCAATGTTTGCGCTCAATAAAATGTAGCAATCTACCCAGTGCAAATCTGTAGATTTAAATAAAAAATAGGTGTATCAGACGACTATAAAAAAAATGATAAGAGCGAAAAAATTGTCACGATCAGCGTAGCCACTTATTCGAGAAAATGTCAGGATTTTCTCTAATAAATCGGGAATTTTGGGCTCTGCTGCTAAGTGCATATGAAATATACTCCAATGCTTTAGGATAACTGTAAATCGTGAAACATATACTCAAACCATGTTCTCAAAAATTTAAATCCAAGCTTCGAGACTTCAATCCAGTTTTTACCGAGAAATAGGGTTTGCTGCACTACTTTGTATCCTTTAAGCGATGGTTTTTATATAATCATGTTTGTCTCATAAATGGGCAGGAGGTTTATATCTTTTAGAACATCTATTTAAAGTTCATGATCTAATATGCAAGTTTCAATGAAAATTTTCAACATAGGTTTTACCATTATTGAGAGATTTGCAAAGATATGGATGATCAAAACTTCCATCTTTGAACCTATTTTCCTGCTAAACTGGTACATTTTATTGGACTTAGAAATAAAATTCCTATAAAAAGTATGATTCTCGAAAATTAATAAATAAATTCATTAAAAATGTAATCTTCAAACAAATGTTATTATGAAAATGTATAACAAATGTTATCATGTAAATGTAACTTGTTTGTGTTTACTTACTTGTAGTTTATTTGCGTGAAGCTGACAAAAAATGTTATAAATGTGTTCAACATTGGTTCTGAGTTATGCCCCAATTAAAAAATTGCACCAAGTTTTGGTGATGTCAGGTGTAAACATGGAACATCAAAGTCGAAAGTCTCCTATTTTTGGACCCTTTAAAAATTATTCGGGTTTTCCATTGATTTTGTAAAAAAAAAACGAGATTTTTCCTTATATACTCTAATTTCTCGAAACAAGCCCCACTTATTTGGCTGTCCCTATCTAGCTTATGCTAGAAAAATGAATTATTTACAATTTTCGGCATTTTAGGACTAAAGTAGGCTCTAGGTCCAAAGTAGGAGCACTTACCCTAGTTGGTACAAATTTTGATTTTACGTTTGAATTTCTTTGCTGTCTTTAACATAGTATCGCCTGTTTAAATTGCATCTCCTTTTTTGTTAAGGTAACGGAATTTCTTAGCTTAAGGTTGCAAGAAGTTTTTCAGCACGTATCCGGAACGAACAAATCTGAGCTATTTTAACCTGGCAAAATCCGGCCATTTGATTACAAAATTGTCGAACAAAAATCCGGGCTATATCCGGGCAAATGTAGTTAAAACTTAGGAAACACTAAAACCAAGAAAAACAAACTTGAAACAATTTTTTTTATCAAAACTTTTTAGCAGATCTTAAATTGTATTTAAGGCTTTCATAAAGCCTTTCAGGGTTTTTTTTTAAATAAAATTTCGTTTTGGACGCATAGATACAAACAAATTATACCACAATTTGTTTTTTTTTCTAGATTTGGCAAACAAGGTGAATAAATCCGGGCACCTAGGCCGGACTTTTCCCAAATTTCGAATAGAACCTGGCTATCTGGCAAGCTTATCTTAGCCATAATTTCAAAAAAACATCAAATAATGTATAACATAATTGAAATTACAAAATGAACATGTGTTATTTAAATTGCATTATAAATAGCAACTTCGACTAAGGGTCGATATCGGTATATAAAGTGAAGTCTGAAATTCGTCGTTTACATTCTTTGATCGTTGAATCTTTACATAATGAAACGGTTAAAAAAAAAAGTACTTTAAATAAATAAACTTTCAATAAATGCATAGCGTTTGCGTAGAGTTTTGAAGTGTATCTTATTACTTGTGTTAGAATTTAATATTTTAAAACTTAAGGGAACTTTTTAACGAATATTTGGCTGGGTTTGATCAGGCCTACCTGAGCACCAAAGTCATGAAAAAAATTTGAAACAACAGATTTTGAATCTTATCTAAAAGACCCAGAAAGCAAATATGATTAAAGAGAATTAGTTCTTTGGATTAAAAACAACTGATTCTGGTTTTTAGAATTCTTAATTTTGTCTCTTATAGGAATGATTAAATTTTACACAATCAACTGAAGTTTATCGAAAAAAAATTCTGATGGCGTTTAGTATTGTCTGGTCGAATTTCGACTATTTGTCCTCCGGTAAAAAATAAAAACTGAAGGAATATTTAAAATTAAATATTAAGAAGGAAGAAATGAGCATTTTGGTATCATTGTGGTAGTATGAAAAAAATCAACGAGCAACACATCAGATATAAATTTACATGGAAAAATCAAAACAGTTTTTAAACTGAATTCTCCTCTTTCTGCTTTTTCTCCATGAGGCCAGTTCATGCTTGTAAACAATATTGCCAAGCAAGGTTGCTGAAAAGAATTCTGTATTTTTTGAAAAAAACAATCTGATTTTCTATGATTTAACCCAAAATTTTGTGAAATCTAAAATTTATTTTAGCCAAAAAAATTATAATTTTGGTAATCTATCCAAAATTTGAAAATTCTGTGAAATCTGTGATTATTTTAAAATTGTAATCGGTTAAATTTTAACTTTAGATGATAAGTTTCGTGTACCGAGTCATGTAAGTCAGTTGTTTAGGTGCTAAATTTAAGTCTTCTGAGTTAATTGTAGCAGATTCAAATGTAAACATCGAAATCGAATACACCAGCTAGATTATCAAATGTTAGTTTTCAACTCTGTCGTAAATATAAGTTTTGAACTATATAAAAATGTTGTTTGGTCCATGGGAACTACGAGAAATCTAATTCTGTTTTTAAGCTTTTTTTAGAACAACCACCAATCAAACAATTATTATTTATCAGCTTCAAAAACTTCAACTAATTTTGGTTGAATTAATACGTGTGAAACTGCCAGAACAAAACAAAACCTAATTAAATAATTGTTTAATGCAAAACAAGTGCTTTTCAGCATAAAAAAGTTCTATTGAAAATCACTTAATAAGAAAGTAAATTTTTAACCTTCACACCTGGCCTGGTCGGTAGAGTTATGAGAGATATTTGACGTTTGAACGATTTTTTTTTCTTTTTTATTCAATCTTCCTGTCCCAGATTCAAACGAGGTTTTCCAAATTAATAAAACACATGATTGTACACAACATTCAAAATTTAACTTCGTTTTGACTTGAATTTGCTTATTTGCGGCTGTTTTGAATCAGCTAAACGAAATGTGACATTTATAATAACGTTTACATGAGTAAATTTGAACTTTTTTGTTTGTATGGGAAAATTGAATATTTTTTGTTTCTTCTGTGAAACCGAGCCAGCTCATGTTTTTTGTTTCAATTTATAAACACTTTGATTCTTCTTGAGATGTATTTTATAATATTTTTATTTTTAGAATAATTTTTGATTCAACAAGTCTAAAACCGAGCATGCTTCGAAAAAAAGCATTTCTTTGCATGTTAAACAAACTTGCCCGTTCTAAATCTAAAAGCTCATGACTGAGAAAACAGCTGTCAAAACTTACTTTATTGATACCAACCAAAGCAATTGTTAGAAGCGATTGTTCGACTGCTCGATTTACTTACCAAAAGCAATTAATAAGTTCTTTTTCATATCATCTTCTATTCTTCTTATATCAAAACTTGTACGGTAACCGATTTTAATGAAAATCATTTTAAAAATGTTTGAGTAGGGTTAAATTTTTCGTTTAATTTGTATGAATGCCCCATGTTGGAAATGGTGTTGTATTAAAATTAAATTTCTTGTGTACTGAATTTGATAAAAATTATTTGAAAATGATTAGAATTGTGTCATTTATTTTGCATTAGAGTTCCCCTTTTTCCTCGTGAGGAGGAGTTTGA
Source organism: Uranotaenia lowii (assembly GCF_029784155.1). Taxonomy (NCBI): domain Eukaryota; kingdom Metazoa; phylum Arthropoda; class Insecta; order Diptera; family Culicidae; genus Uranotaenia; species Uranotaenia lowii. The sequence continues at coordinate 262,981,860 of NC_073693.1, read as the reverse complement.
AAATACCTATTACATATATGAACCATTCTCGGCCCCGAAAACATACATGTAGGGGAGATTGGGGTATCGTGGGCCATGGGGAAACGTGGGCCACTTTTAATATCTCAGATGTGTGTTGAGATAAAAATCTCATACCAACTGTCATCGTCGTCGCTTTGCGTGAGCTTATATTCCTATGTGTTGTTGACTGAAACACGCATCATATGCTTCCTTTAATTACCAAGCTAAAAAAAGTTAGAAAAATTTACTTACATAATTAAAAAAACACCCGCTAATTTCATCGATGGGGAACCTAAAGTGCATAACAAAAATATGCTCATACGCTTATGATCTTAGTTTTGTCATGATCTTTCACGTGGAAAAGGAATTTTTGATGAAACATCAATAAGTCACACAAACGCAACCAATTTACAAATCATAGCTTGTGGGGAATCGTGGGCCACACATCTTGAATCACTTCCATTTTTATGTTTTATACACATTCAGAACTTAAAATACGTTTTTCCTATCTGTAAAGTTTTCTTATGCTAAATGAGGAGTTATGAAAAATATTTTGTCCATCCTATATAAGAAATTTTGCCAAAACGTTTGCGAGTCAGGTTTTGGAATCTATGCGATCATACACAGCTCTCTTTTTTATTTCATCGTCTGAAATTGCTTTAAAATAACGAATTGAATAAGGAAATCACAGTTTTGGGTCAACTTATAAACTTTGCATGTTATTTGATCAATTTGGATTTGGTGGCCCACGATTCTCCACCATTTTTCAAAATCCAAAAAATATTCCTTTTTTTCAAACAGCCAGAATTTGGGGAAAATAACTTATTAAAAATTAAAAAAAAAATACCTTATGATACCTTGATAATGTAGAAAACCATACCATTTTTTATTTTCATTTTATCTTTTATAATAAAGAATTTATGGAACAACGAAAAAAGTGGCCCATGATTCCCCACTCTCCCATATCTAATTCCCTGTCAAGAGAACTACCCTTTTTAAAGTGATTTCCAGTCAACAGAGATATCTTTCCATGTATAAGATTAGAAAATAGGGGAGAATGGCATAATGAGCACCGAGGGCATAAGTAAGAACTCCTCTTTTTCACGAAAATACTAATTGTCATGAGGAACAGTTTTGTATTTGCTATAGTATCAATTTTTCAGCAAAAAAGAAATCTGCTTATCATCTTTACAGAAATATTTAAAACATAAAACAACAACAACAACAACAACAAGGTTCTCAAGTGACGAAAATATTATGATTTTTGAGCATCGGAAAATAAGTTGTTATGATCGTTAAATCATCTTAATATATAAGATACGCACTTCAACATGATGTATGTACACCATGTCAATTTTCACCATCATTAAATTTTGATTTTATGCTATAATCAATTTTAAAACGCGTTTTTAACTTTAACTTGTTGACTTGGGGCGTATAGAGCAAAATTGATGGGGGCACGATGAGCATTTTCTGTCGTAGAATCTAGCGAATTAAACTCGATGAAGTCAACTGAGTTATAGAGCCACAGCATGACTAGTTTACATCAGCCGATTTAGCCTATTGGCAAGGTGTCGGAGAGGTAATCAAAATTAATTCTATAAACAGACATACATTTTTCTGTTATGTCTTTGTTTGATGGATCTACGACTCACTGTTTAGTGCCAAATGTATCGATCATGAATGGTAAATGAAAATAAATCACCTCGACCAAGAATAGAACTCGAGTCTTCTGATTACCTCTCCGACACCTAACCAATAGGCCAAATCGTCAGATGAATCAATTCAAGCTGTGGCTCTATGATTCAGTTGAATTCATGGAGTCGAATTCGCTTCTAGATTCTTAGGCAGCGGGCCTCATCGTGCCCCGATTAATGGTGCATATACTGCCCCAGGGGGGGTTCTCATTATGCCCCTGCAGAGACTGATTTTCAGCTTTTGGCAAAAAAAAAATTAAATGCATTTTTAAACGTTTTTGTCTACTTTTTCAAGTCCGTAAGGAAAAATACTTTGTTAGTGTCTTAACAAGAAATAATGAATTAACTCACAAATTAGAGCTGTTCTCTATGGTTAAATATGCGTTCTTCTTAAGGTGGCCATTATGCCCTTATCTACCCTAGATAATTCCCAAAATATTCGTATACTAAATGCTTTCAGAAATTGCATCTAAATTTTAGAACTCAGCTATTTCCTATTTGCGATCAAGGTTGCAGAAATCACAAACATGTTTGTTATGTCACAGAATTTTGAGCATCTTTTTTAAATGTTCAAAGGCTTTGATAAATTAATTAATTCTATTAATAAAGATTAATAATATTTATGGAAAATGGCAGGAATTAATTTAGTCATTTAGTATCTATTAAATCAGTGGAGTTAGCGAAGCCGAAACAGATTTTTTTCCTATCGAATCAAACTCTTCCAAGTGCAATTTCTTCCAGTGGTCACGTACGGTCAATTATTATGCAAGTTAAACTATGAGAAAAAAACAGTTCTACAATTTCACCCATCGTATCGTGGACGTCTTCGTCATCCGTCCTTCCGCCCATTTCTAAAATGGGAAGCGTCGAAATATTACAACGAAACGTGACGTCCGGCCACTGGCACTGGAGGCACGAACCAACTTTGAATGTACTTTGTGTTGTTTCCAATGATGGTTCAAAGTCGTCGCCAGCCAACAGCAACAGATGCGTGCCTCCTCGCCAAAGTGCCATTTACATGCCATCACGAAATGTTTCATTCGATTGCTGCCTCCATTAGGGACCCTCTACCGGGTCAATTCAGAAGCTTCCAAGGGGTTGTTGTTGATAGAGCACCACTAGAGAATCATTGATGGGGGACCTCCCGATTACATTCACCCCCGGAGGGTAATGGCGCCGTTTTACATAAGGGGAGACGCAGCAGATTCATTTACATTTATACCTACATACAACCATCATGTGTTGATTGTTGCAGATAAAATGTTTATTTGCCTTAACCTGCTGCTGCCGGATTGAAGTTCAAGATTGCCGCCGCCATCGGGCTGCAACACAAAATGGCACAGTTGGTTAGTTAGTCAGTCAGTCAGCCGTTAAGTCGACGAAAATACGGGGAGAAGGAGGGTCCAGTCGGAGATGCAAAACCAAAACAAAATGATTACGTTTTCCGTTGGGCAATGGAAATAATAAAAAAATAAAACATTCGTATAGACAGCAGCAAATATGGTACAGTACATAGTAAAATGAAAAAAAAAATAGAAGCGGAGCTATGCATTTTTTTTGCTATTTCGTTCGTTCATTCGTTTAACGGAATTGGAACGAAAGTGATAAGCCAAACTGAAACCGGCTTCCCCCCCCAGGAGTTACCTAATATGGCTGAATTTATTTTTGTTTTGATGCTTATTTTTAGTATACTCGAGAGCTACAATTCTCTTACTTTTACTTTGTTATCACGAGCTCCGTAGAATGCTTTTTCTTTTTTACAATTTGGGTAAGTTTCTTATCACAAAAGAATGTGACCTTGAATAGTGAAGTTATATACAGAAAAATATTTTCAAAGTAAGTTTAAATTTTTAGACTAAACTTTTTCGTAATTTAGGATCAAAATGCTCAAACAGTATAATGCCAAGTGTTTGAAAAATTTTCTGTAATCATTCGGAATTAATTAATGATTTTATTTTAAGCAAAATATTTTTAATTTACATTTAGGAATACAAAATTCAAATATTGTTTCAGAAATGATTTAGAAAAACAAAGAATCTTATTTCTCGAGAAATGTATGTAGGTACAAGCAAAGAAAAACAGTTGATGGATTTTGTGCTTCCAGTCTATTAAGAAGTGACAGAAAATTAAGAATTTGATAGCAACAAAGTTCGTTACTTGTTAATTTTGAAACTTCCTCAATAAGAGTTTTTTTTGTATCTTCACACCAGGTAAAAAGAGAGTTTCCATATCACTCGAAAAGTGTATCATTACAGATTTGATGCAATATTCAGTCATTTAATTTTCGAATACATGTAATAGATATGTTATGTTTTTTTTTCAAGGGTTTTTCAACTTACATTTGTAACGTTGCACAACTGGGGCGTTCACGTAAATGCCCATGTTTTGATTCTTTTGGTCTGTGAAAGATAGAGAGAAAAAAAGAACAAACGGGAAGAAAGTGGTCAGAAGAATCAACAAGATCGGACGATATTTGGGGTGTTAAATATTTGTGTATACATAGGTTTATATTATAAAAGTAAAGAGAAAAAAATATTTGGAAAAAAGGTTGGAAAATCATTCCACACATGTTAGCCTGTGGACTGTTCTGCCTTTGCGGGTCAATTTGTGGACACGACAGCGCAGCAGTGTGGTGAACCGTAATAAAGTCAGTTGGGTAAACAAATTGAGTTGAAAGTTTTCTTTTCAGTGGTGTTCCATTTGGAAAAGTTCGAATAAGCTAGAAATGTCCGATCTTGATCATCTTAGACAAGTTTAACTGATTCCAATATTTTTCAAAGGATGTGTGATTTATTAAAAGTTTATTAGTACAAAATTTCTGATCTCTCCATAGTCCATGTAAATAAAAGTATTTTTTTTTATTTTAAAAGATACAGCGGTACATTCCCTTGATAGAATGTGTTGATTTCTTACACACATTCCTTGATAGCTTGAGTTTGATTGTGAAAAGGAGAGCTGTGCATCGCCATAATATAAAATTTAGGTTAACTAAATTTAAAAATATACATACCAGAAACAACATCTACCGAGAAAAACATCGACAAACGCACGTAATGGTCCAAGACAAATTATTAATTAAAGTGGGGAAGAATGTGTAATAGAATTTAATGGTTTGGTTTAAAAAAAGTTTTCGTGATTGCCCACTGTGGACAAATACATTCGTTTCAGATTTATTTATGATTTCTCGATACAAATTTCTTCTTTCTCTTTATAGTTTGATTTTGAAAGATTTATTTTGATTTCCTTTTTAAAACGAAAAAGTCCGCTATATTTTGATGTGTCGTAATGATTATTAGAAAATATTGAAAAAGAAATATTAATTGTCTTTATATTAAGCCAGATTGCCCGGTTTCACTTGACCGGATATTTGACACAAACTTAAGAAAAAGTTCGTTCTGGCCGGGTGCCCGGATTTCGTTGAAAAAAGTCCGGATTTTGCGCTGGTTTATTCACTCTATTTGCAATATCTAACAAAGAAGTCTGAGTCATTATTTATTTTTGCGTCCAAAATTTTTTTTTTTTAGTTTTACCTAGTTTTGAAGCCTAAAATATGATTATGATATGAAGTCTGCTAATGTATTTTGATCGAAAAAACAATATTTTGAATATTTTTTTTCTTGATTTTTATTGAATAATTTCGTGGTTTCGACCAAATTTTGACAGGTATTGCCTGGATATCAGGTTAAAATTTTTAGATCAAATGCCCGGATTTTGCCAGGTTTTTAGATAAAAATGCTCGGATTTGGCTGGTCTGATGACATTCGGGAAAAAAATCTGGCAACCTTACTTTATATCCATCATATTGGAAAATGTCGGGTAAGCGTGAGGCGGATACAGCAGATGTAACAGGCACTATTTCGAAAATAACAATGTTTTGTAATGATCTAATGATGAAACTACGTTTGCTAGAGTGTTTCAACACATGCAAGACCCTCTGTTGGTTTCCAGCAAGCAAGGTCTCATAACAGCAACCCAAATAAAGAAAAGCTTTAAGAATGCGTCAATTTATGTAATTTTTTATATTCCGAAAATAGCCTATATCTCACAAAATTTTCAACGGTGGAAAGTTTATTGAACTTCTTATTGTTTATTTGGTTTTGGCTTTTCAGTCATTAAAAAAAAGTTATTAAGGGAAAATCAGTATTTTTTCTCCTCCTGTGTTAAATACCTTAAAATCCCCTTCACGCTTGAGACTCAAGCAACCCTTCCCCGTGGTCAGATTTCGCTGAAATTTGACATGTGACCTTCTGGCAAGCTAATGATCAATTTTAGCTTGGAGCAAGTGAGATTTATCATATTTAATTTTTCTTTCGTGAAACTAGTATAAAATGCAAAAATTATGGGAGGATGGGGATACTTGATCCGCTTTACTTATTTTTGTCATATATTTTTGGAAAAATTTAGCAACTCTCCGTCTTTTGCATTTTCTGACAGCGTGTAATTTCAAGTTTATATGCTCTAAAAATTGGAACGATACTTGAACCCGTAGACAAACTAGAAGCATTTTCGTGGGAGTAAAAAAAGGAGATATTTTTAATGTTTAGGGAGACTTGATCTTTTATTGAACGAGACTTGATCCTTTATTCCGGGGGTTATAATCCTTGGAGAAAAATTTCAAACAAAGATTCAAAATAGACAATTCGGTCATGTCTTTTTTCTTAATTCACAATTTATAAATGTCAGAAGAAGGAAATACCAAAACTATGCCTGAACTCTAGCCTCATTGCAGACTTTAAGGCGCTATTTTCTAAATTTAAGAGAAAATCAATTTTCTTAGCCCTTTTTGCCATACAATTATTATTGGATAAATATTGGATAAATGTTAGTAATCTTGTAATCAGCAATGATTACGATCTATTTAGAAGAAAAACATACCATTTTGAACTCTAGGGATCAATTGAACCTATAATGAACATTTTAGTATAAATATGGTATTATGCAGTTCATATTTCACTCTAACAAGTAATATATTGGAATATACATTTTTTTTTATTATAATTTTTCATGTTAGAAATATTTTAATGTGATAAAAAAAATCTTCAAATCGCATTTCGGGAAATTTACAAACAAAATTCACTAACTCAAAAAAAAAATTGTAAAATTTTTTGAGCTTATTGATTGTTGTTTCGCTTCATTTGACACATTTTTCTAGAACATTTGATCCTTGTAAGTCATTCCAGTTTTGAGAAATAGCTAAGTAATCAAGTATCCCAGGGATCAAGTATCCTCATTCTCCCCTTCTGTTTTAATAAAATAACCATAACTTCTTCAAGTTTCGACCGATTTTGATAAATAGCCACTTGAAATCTTAGTTTTGAATCGACATGTAAGTTTTTTTAAATACTTATTTTTATTAATTTTACTAAGAATAAGAATATTAAATCAAACCTAACTAAAAGCTCCTTGAAAAGTGACGAAAATACTTCTTGAAATTATCAAGGCTACAGTAAGGTTTTTTTACGCAGTAATCCGTACCGCGTAAAAAAACCGCGGTGCCGAGGACCTGACATGAATGTCATGATATGACATTGATAATGACATGAAAATGACATGATTTTGACATTTAGACCTAAGACATGAGACCTGAGACCTGAGACCTCAGACCTAAGATATGGGACATGAGACCTGAGCCCTGAAACAAAAGACATAAGACATGAGACTTGAGACCTGACATCTGAGACCTGAAACCTGAAACATGAGACAAGATACATGAGACAAGATACATGAGACAAGAGACATGAGACATGAGAAATGAGACATCTCAAGTCTCAAGTCCTATGTCTTTTGTCTCTAATCTCTTGTCTCATGTCTCATATCTCATTTCTCATGTCTCATGTCTACGTACCGCGTTTAAAAAACCGCGGTACCGAGGACCTGACATGAATGCCATGATATGACATTGACAATGACATGAAAATGACATGATAATGACATTTAGACCTAAGACATGAGACCTGAGACCTTAGACTTCAGAGCTAAGATATGAGACATGAGACTTGAGACCTGAGACAAAAGGCATAAGACTTGAGACCTGAAAACCAGAAACAAAAGACATAAGACATGAGACTTGAGACCTGAGAGCTGAGACCTGAAACCTGAGACATGATACAAGAGGCAAGAGACAAGAGACAGGAGACAAGATACAAGAGACAAGAGATAAGAGACAAAAGATAAGGGACATCAGACCAGTGTTCCGAAATTCACTCATTTTCAATGAATGTTTCTGATTGCACTTCGCACCTGAACGTACAGAGGTCGGGTTTCGTTATTGATTGCTACTGAACCTACCCGATCATCGATCGTTCAATTCATCGCTAAAATACAGATCACCTCGCACGATGCTTGCTGTCAAAACAGTGCAGCACCATCATAAAATTGGAATCTCACCTATGCGCAATGCATATGGCGAATCTTGTTGGTCTTCGATCAGGAGTGAATGGATCAGGCAGTGAGTGAGTGATACATGAAGCCGATCATTAGCGTATTTTGTTTGATTTGATATATAGCAAATTAATAAATTTATTTGTTGTTATAACGTTTTTTTTAACATCAGTATGATCAAAATCAAATTGTAGCTGTGTGTGTGTGAGGGAAAGATGTTCACTTTCGCCGTGTTTTCAATTTTTACAAGTTCTCTTATTAAACTGTCGTCCGTCACGTTAAAACTACTGAGAGTTTATGGTGTCCCGCACAACTGTTTGATTTTTCTCGTCCTGCAGAAAATAATTTTGAATTTCATATACTTCAGGCAGATACTGAGTGAGCTACATTCAGAATAGATCAGTTTGTATCTCACTCATCTCCGATATGCGATGTTTGCTAATCCGATGATTTTGAATGATGCGACTCGGCTTGCATAGCTGATAGGAGCGCTGATCGAGATTGCATACCAGCCAGGCGAAGCAGTTGCGAGAGGCGCTATCCCATTATACAATCAGAATGTTTCCAACAGGAAACGGGTGTTTGTTTTGATTGATTTTCGGAAGACTGCATCAGACATGAGACATGAGGCATGAGACATAAGACATGAGCAATGAGAAATGAGACATCTCAAGTCTCAAGTCCTATGTCTCTTGTTTCTTGCCTCTTGTCTCAGGTCTCAAATCTCAAGTCTCGTGTCTCATGTCTCATGCCTCATGCCTCACGGCTTATGTCTCTTGTCTTTTGTCTCTTGTCTCTTGTCTCATATCTCAGGTCTCATGTCTCAGGTCTCAAGTCTCTTGTCTCAGGTCTCAGATCTAAGGTCTCAGGTTTTAGGTCTCATATCGCATGTCTTGAGTCTCAGGTCTTAAACACAGGTCTCAAAAAGATACGAAGTGTTTTACTTTTAAAAGGACTTGAAATATTTTCTCTCAAATATCGCCTAAATACCAAAAACCGCGTAAAAAAAACTTACTGTAACTATCAAAAGATTTTCTTGCGAAACACAACTTTGTACCTATCAAATTGATGTGGTTTTAACTCTAAATTATAACAAACAAGCGACCAAAAGGCACAGAAGTACTCAAAAAGTAGCTTTCATAGTTCAAATTTGGCTGATTAAGGGGGAGGGGGGTCTGTTTGGTGACAAAATTTTTCCTATAACATTTTCGCTTGAACAATGCATCCATAAAAAAAAAAACAATTTAAAGGTTCTCCGGTTTGAGTTATTTAACGTTAATAGTATTTATTTTAATTTCTTACTTTCAAGAATAAGTCCTAGAAGTTGGCATTTTTTATTCAAAAAGCTTTAAAAAATAAATTAGAGATTGGAAGATTTAATTTTCAAGAAAAGTTTTTTAATTTTAGTTAAATTAGAAAATAGAAACCTGGTTCTTTTAGCCACGAGCATGACCATTTGAGGCATTTTTGGTAAAACCAATTTCAAATATTTTGGAATAAAAGTAAGACATTAAGTTTGCGGTTCAAATCATATACATTTTTCACTCTGGTAAACTCGACTAAATTAAAGATTTCAGTTTGAAACTTTGTTAAAGAAGGATCTGCATGCAATGTAAAAAATGTTGATCAATAAAACCATTCAAATATGTTTTCAGTTAAATTGAAAAAATAAAATTTAGGTTTCTCAAAATTCAATATTTTATTTTATATCTACTTCTGATTTCTTTTAGTTTGTGTTCCAAACTGACTCTGATTGGATTAAAAAAGTTTTAATTTGGATCCAGAATTAAAATAATGAAACTACGATCGCCTGTAGTTTGAATTCTTAATGAATGTTTCGAATTTTTAATTTCAATTCCGAATCTGAGTTCTGCCTTTTGAAATCTGAACTTCGAATCCGAAAACCAATTTTTAATCTGAGTTCCAGATAATTATTCTAAACCAGAAATCTCTTATTTGAATTCTGAATTAATGGCTTTGTATGTGAATTCTTTCTTCGGTTATTTATTCGAAATTCAACTAGTGAATTTGAAGTAAAATAGCAAATTATAAAACTATTTCAGATTTTTCAATTCATGATCATTATAAATCATTATAAAATTTTCATTCAAATCTTAAAAATGGTTTGTAATTTCAAATATTTTCTTTACATATTCTACACTGATGACGAACATGAAAGTTTGATTTTTTCTCAATGCTGATCCATACTGAAGTTCAGTAACAATAAACTAAATACAGAATCCGCATTCTTATCACAGACATCGAATTTTAATTAATGTTTTCATGCAAAATTGGAGCCACAAAATCCGGAATTATTCTAGCCTAAGCTTTTTAGATATTTTCCCAAACATCCGGGACGTGCAAATTATGGATATTTTTCCAATATCTAAATTAAAAAAAAAAACCTGAACAAATTTCAAATGCGACGAAATTGATATTTGATCCAGCCTAAATCAAAATCATGAACATAGCCACTTACCTTTTGTATATCGACAAAATACATCGAATACAATTTTAAATCATATTTTAGGCTTTCAAAAAATCTTTCACTTTAAATTTGATAAATTTAACTCAAAAAATTTAGACGAAAAACATAATTTTAATGATCTAATTTAAACTTTTGTTTGATTTTGAAAAATGCAAAAATTCGAGCAAAATCAGGGCGATCTGGGAAGCTAATGTTGTTGGAATTCGATATTCGGGACTAAATTTATATCAACAAGTTAGAAATTTTTTGAAAAACTGTAGCAGAAATATTGACCTAGGAAAAGATTTCGAAGTTTTAGTTTTAGTTCTGAGTTGAGGTTGTAACTCTTGAATCATTCGAGTCGGTCATCAAAAATATATTGGAAATTTGGAATTTTTAGTTTAGATAAGAACATTTTGCTTGGAATTTTTAGACTCTCATGGGGGTTTTCAAAATTCATGGGGGGTTCAAAATTTTCAGCATTACATCACATTACAAAGTTTCAAATAAACGAATTGTAAAAAAAAAATCACATTACAATGCGATTACTTTGAACAATTTTCCGGAACACATTGGAACCGCAAATTTGGACGCCTCCATTTTCGTTTTATCGATTTTTCCCGACAACCCTAGGGATTCATAAATTAGATTTTTCAGCATTACACCGAATTTCCAGGTGTGGAAAAAAGTCTTCCCCGTTTCGCTGGTTGGAGCAAAACATTTAAAAAAACGAAAAGAAAACCGTCAGGAAGTTGGAATGGAAGGCAAAAATGTAATCAACGGAAATCCCGGTTGCATTATTGATTCCTGGCTGGCTCTTTGTGTGTATACGTGTGCCTGCTGTTGCATATTTGACTGACGTATTGTTGTCGGTCGGTCGGCCGCCGCACTTTAAGTTGTTCTTTTTATTCTTGGGGCTGGCTGGTTGTAACACACTAAAAAATAGTAATGCACCGAGTCGTCGTACGAACGTATCAACCAAACGAAAGCTATTTATGGCCCGTTCGTGTTCGTTCACATTATGTATTTCTCGGATGCTACGTATGTATGTTTTAAGTGAACGAACGAAAAAAAAAAATCCGGTCAGTTAAAACTGGTTTGCTTACGTAGATGACGACGATCGACCGACTCGACACGACCGACCGTGTCTCGTCGTCGCTCATCGTCGTCAGCAGTTAAAGTCCGCTCGTTGCCCTCCCATTGTGGGGTACTCTGCCCTGGGCCTTCGCCCCTTTGTCGTCTACGTTCGGTTTCAAACTGGGGCTTATATCGTACCCCATTCCACACACTAGCACACCTTCCTCGCAGAGTCAGTCAGTCAGCCATTGTTGGGAGGGTGGAAGTGGGCGAAAGGGGAGTGACAGAGGGTATTTCGTTTGTCGAGTGATCTGCGCAGTAGTCAAAGCCCGGCACTGGTATGTATAGTACACAGCAGCCATACACGAACATTACCCGATAGCCCGTTGTATACGATCAACGCCAATCGGAAAGGGGGGATGATGCGGTGCCCGTTTTACGAAGAAGTGGCGGTGAGACGCTCGCGTCACGTCATGAAGTGACTTGACTTGTCAGGAACGAGGCATGACCGGTTTTGTGCTCCCCTTTCTTCTCCAAGGTCCCCCATTGCTCTCTTTCTCTGACCACTAGACTTGATTTAGCGAGACGACATCGCATCAGCCGACCCACCGACCAACAGACCGACTCTCCAACTCGTTGATGGTGCGGTATTTGGCGGAGAATTTAAAATGTTATGTGCTTCGAAGGAGATGCTTTGGTGTGTGCGCGAGCTACCAGTTCACACAGGCACGTCAAAGTCAAGGGGCTGGTTGGGAAAAAAAAGTGAAAGAAGAAGTCCCCCCATCGTTCGCTCGTAGTCGGTCAATCGGGATGGTGTAGCATTGAAAAACCAAGGTACATAAGCTGGCTACTCAGTTTACATAGCAGCTACCAATACTCGAAAGAAAATCACGGCTGTTTTACAGTCGACGGGGGGCGTTCGACGTTTCATTGGCAGAAAGGAACAGTATGTTCGCATGGCGAAAGGTGAAGAACAGAACGGCAACGGCGGCGAAAAAGAAGTAGAAGTCTTACACAGGCAGAGCAGTGAGAGTTTGTGCAAAATAATAAGAGAAAAATGCGAAGCGCAAAAAATCGAATCGCGAACACCATCAAGGACGCGCAATATTGTGTGGCAGCTTCGTCGTCTTCGTCTTTTCTGCTGAAAAAAAACGGCAACAACCGCAAAGAAGCCCAAGACACGACGAAGACATTTCTTCTTGGTTGGTTGTTGGTCACGCTCGGTTCAAATTGACTCGTTTTTTTCCTCTAGTTTTCGCACGAGAGAGTTTTTTTTTGTCTTCGTCAAAAAAGCAAAACCGGGAATGGGGGGATGAATGTTCAGCAGAAGGGAAAACTCGGAAACGGAACGACGACACCGCCCGAGATTAACACTTTCCCATCTAGCAAGATGTTTCTTTCAGTTGTTCCGACGGCATTTTTGGTTTTTGTTTTTCATCGCTCTGCTCGCTCACCATGTGAAATATTTATGAAAGAAATACGATTTGAAACTAAATGAAGTTGAGCTGTTTGGGCCGGGGAATGGTGTTTACAATTTTGGCGGTTTCCGATGTTCTAAATGTTTATCTTTGCTTCGAGGAAATTCAATCTGCGCGAAGTGAAAATAATACATATGTGTGTAAATAAACATAAACATACGATTGGAAAAAGAAATGTTTACTTTAGATGAAAGTAAGATTTTAGTTTCATTACAAACATTGCGAAATATGTTTGGTCATTTTTCTGAATCAAAATTATTCATTGCATATGGTTAGCTGAGCTGGTTTATCTAAACAGATGTAAATGGTTAAGGGGATAACGAAAAAAAAAAAGAAATTAACGAATATTTGTTGAAAAGCTGATCAACATATTCAACTTGTTCATATTCAGAAAAGAACTTTAAATTGCCAATAATCATCGACACATTTCGTAGTTTAAATTTAAAATTTTTATTTGAACCAGGTTTAAAACTTTGATTATTATAAAGTTTTATTAGTGGCACTTTGAAACTTTGATGTATATTCGACTATGATAGATCGATAGCAATATTGAGTTTTACAAATCATTTGAGTTCATGAGCATCAGACCGCTGCAAGCTTTGTATGGAAAATTCAAATTCTTAAATTTTTACATCGCCTTTATCTTTTTTTTTATTTTTGCTGCCAGAAATAGCAATAAAAATTTTGGAAGCGATTCATCCGGTCCTGAATTAGCGCAACGAGTTTTAATTTTGTATGGAAATTTGTATGGAGAATCCAAATTTTTTTTTCAAAAATCGCCAGAGATGTCCTGAAAGTTCCAAAGAATATAATTTTAAATGAAAAATATTTCTTGATTCTTGAAGTAAAATTCTTGTGAACTAAGCACAAACCTAACTTGTACCACAAAAATGATATTCGATTTTATACCAAAAAATCAGATTCTTTTTTTTATTATTTTAAGAAGAGAAATCACCGTGAATTTGTTTTATGAAATTAATTTGCGGCTTATCTTTTTTTTTTTTTTTTTATTTTAGCGCTTTTGACTGCTTATTTGAAAGCTGTGTAACCGTAGGATAAGAATAGAAAAAATCTCAAAACACTGCTTTGCATACCCAGAGAATTTATTGAAATATATAATCTTTGCGAAAAAAATCAGATTTTTTATTTTTAAATGATTATAACTTTTTAAATGAAATGTTTAGCGTCGTATACGCAAAAAATGAAGCTTAATAATAGTCAAAACCCACAAAATTGATGACATTACATTCCCAAACTAACTGAATACATTCTGAACAAATAATAAAAAAATCAATGAAATAAGACCTTCTTCTCATGATGTTACCATGAATATGAAGTGAAGTTTTTTCAATGGAAAATTTCATCGTTGCCAAAACAATCAAGAGTTTATAAAAAAATTTCCTGTGCGTATCCAGGCTATTTTGCCTAGAAACCTGACAATATCTGGCATTTGATGTTAAATTTTAATCCAAGTTTGGCCAAATTCAGGAACAACTCAACAAAATTCTTGTATTCGGTCGGCAATGTGTTGAGGTAGAAATATCAGTCACGATTATTTCGAATGAAATTTCCTCTGATTTTACTTTGAACTTGATGTCAAATCACCTAGATTGGACTTTGGATTTAGGGAAGTGATGAGGATATTCCATGAAATATTCAAGTTTATACTAAAACTTATTACAACCTTATCGTATTATGATCCATGTGGAGAAGTTTTCCTTCTAAAAATAATACTCTTTTTCCTGTCATTTTCAAGTGATTTTAACCTAAATTGTCTCAAATTTTATAAGGCTCTTTCGTATCTGGTAGAGTATTAAATTTATTTTGGACAGCTTTGAGAGGTGACGAAGCCATTTGGTGTAAACTAAAAAGCTCATATAATTTGATAGTTACTTTGTTAGTTATTTTGGACCACATGTTTCTGAATCGTCTCTAGAACTTATTTCGGACCACCCTTATACTTTTTAGTTATAGTTTTTTTTAAAGATTTTGCTATTGTTTTGACTTCGAAAATAGAATTTACGATTATAGCATTATAGTCTGCTAATGAACAAAGTATATTACAATTTGAAAGATTATCGTCGTAATCCTCAAATTTTCAGGGAAAATAGTGAAACACAGAATTTGTACAGAAACCTTTCTATCATCCCCTCTTTCGATTTTGATTCTAAAAAGTTTTATATAAGTACAAATAACGTTTGTGCAATTTTTCAAAAAATAAAATAAAATAAATAAAACCTATCCTGAGTATACTAGTTTCTTCTTTTAAAAAGAAAGTAAGAGAAGAAAGAAGGCTTAAGAGAGTCCTTTCTTAAAATTAAACAATTCTTAAAAATGTGGTTTATGTTTTTTACCTATCTTCCGATTTTTTTCTACGCTATGTAAAGACAGGTTGTAATCAGTTATAAGGCCCTCAGATCCTAAGGGATATGAGTGCCAAAATGATCGATTTTGAGATAATAATGCCTTACGATTTTTTTTATATTTCAAACTATATTTGGTGATTTTTTCAGAATTTGAGAAATTTTCTTAAAATATATGAAAAATGGCCATACATAGCAACTTAAAAGCGTGTTTTCTCGAAATTACTCAATTTCTCAAAAAATCTTATACGTTTAATTTGCATTAAAGAATCAGCACATAAAACTTGAAAAAAAAACAGCATTTAACCTACCAAAGTGGAAGCAATATATTCGAATATTTTTAGCTTTTGGCTTAAATGATAAGAATTATACAAAATGGACGATATTCAACACCTTCGTACATCCTGAAAGTATGCAAGAGAGCGCATGTTTTGCTCTCAATGCATGCAAACTGTTGCCAGCAACAATATTTACTGCTTTTCTCATTGAAATTTTCTTTTGCAAATGAACCATCTGATTTTTAGCAATCTGGTTGCCCTGCTTATCGCAGAGAGAACAAGAAGGTTGTTTTTTCACTTGAATCCCGCGCGGGAGAACATATTTGCAAACATGGCGGACTTATAATCATATCCGATTTATACCGACTTTAAGTAACAATTTTTACGATCGTTTATTTATTTGGTAGGAATTGCGATTCGCATTAACATTGTTAACGAATTGAGCTATCATTTCTAATACGATTTTATGTTTGCTGGGTTATACCCCTCTGACTTCAAGGGCCTCATATAAAATATTTTTTCGCACTAGAAACTATCCTAGTTAGGGTAAGTTGCCCTACTTTGGACCCTTTAAGCGATGGTTTTTAAATAATCATGATTTTCTCAAAACTGGACGGGAAATTTATATCCTTAAGGAAATTCATTTATAAGTCATGATCTTATCTGCAAGTTTCAATGAAAATTTTCAAAATAGGTTTCGCCGTTATTGAGAGATTCCCAATGAAATGGATGATCCAAAGTTCCAACATTGAACCTACTGTTCCTATTTTGGTACTTGACCGGTTCCTTTAAATGGACCTAGAACTAAAATTCATATAAAAGTATGATTTTTCGAAAATAAATAAACAAATTTATTGAAAATGTAATCTTCAATCAATTATTGTCATACAAAAGTATTACAGCTTATTAACCTTTAGAAAAAAAATTAAATTTCTGTTATGAATATCACAAACACTTTCATTCCCCGTCAGCTCTATCAGCAGAACAATAGCTGAAACTTGTTTGTGTCTACTTACTTGTAGTTTATGTGCGTTAAGCTGGCAAAAACTGTTACAAATATTCAATATTGGTTCGGAATTAGGCCTCAGTCAAAAATTCGCACCTTTGTTAATTTGTTGGTATTGATACAAAGTTTTGGTGATGATAGGTCTAAACATGGAACATCAAAGTCGGAAGTTTCCTATATTTGGACCCGTTGCAAACTTTCCGAGTTTTCCATTGATTTTCATGAATTTTAAGAAAACTTGGTAGGATGGCTCATAAACTTAACAGTGAAAGTAACTTTCCTTTAAACATTTTCTTGGAAAGTAATAAATCGTATTTTTTCCTTAAACACTCTATTTTTTTTTAAAATGCGCCCCATTAATTGAGCTGTCTGATTTACTACTGATGAGGGGGTACATTTTTAAAAACGTTGAAAATTTAATCGAAAAGGTTTTTAATGTCAAAAAACGGTATGGTTGGGTTCAGGAAGAATAAGAGTTCATTGTGTGCATAAGAATATATTAATTCTATGGCAGCAAAAAGAATAATTTACAATTTTCGACATTTTAGGACTAAAGTAGGCTCTAGGTCCAAAGTAGGAGCACTCACCCTAGTTAGAAATATATTTTTGAATTTGTGCGAGCTTGAAAACCGACAATATTGAATTTTCTCAAAGCTGTAAGCAAAAGTATTTACAATTGGTCACTTCAACAAAAACAAAACCCTACAGAAAACCACTTCAAAGTTGATTGCAGTTATATCACCACTTGATATGGTTTTGATATAGTTCAGGTGGAGAAACGTTAAAAATTACAGGCCAGTACATTTTAAATGAATCTCAGAAGTTACACTGGGTAAAATATCGGACTGCAAACTGAGATGCAGTGAGTTCGATTCTCACTATATTTTTTTGGGATGAATTATTCTATTAGGATGAAAATCCCATAAAATGTTTTTCCTGTTTCGCTTGAATGTAGTGGTCATGCATCATTTAGCTTGGGAGCTCGAGTCCTTATGCCAGTAATGCTTTTCCAAACATATCATCTTCGGTATAGTACACTTTTCAGTCCATTTTATTCACAAAAATTTTCTATTTAGGAAGGGGAGAAGCAGGCTATATATGCGCCTTTTAAGCAGAATACTGATTTAATCAAATATTACATCGAATATGTGTACAAAAACTATATACACATGCGCGGACATTTGTTTTCTATACATTGGAGTAATTTTTAATTTAATTTAATGTTTAAGGCAAAATTTCTGTTTTTCTGGCTCTATTTCCATATAACTTCATTGCAAATGCTACAAACTGATAACTTGCATACAACAAAGCTTAAGTTTTATAAACATCTATGTCTACAAAAGTTAGGGTATGGTATGGAGGAAGTTCATTCATAAGAAAAACTTTATCAAATCTGTTTTTAAATATTCAATTCTCTCTTAAGATGTTAATCAGAGCTTAGATTTGAAGTTTTAATAATAAAAATCTTATATTTATTCTATTTAACCTATAATTTTAGGATAGCGGCATTTTTATATGATTTTATTGTCTAGGTTTACATAGTAGATAAGTAAAATGTGTAACTATTTACATCACGGTCTGTTTTTCGTGTTTCTATAATGTAACAAATCATAGCAGCGAACTGTTTAAGAAAAAGTTTTTTAGTATTTCTTCAGAAACTTCGTAAGTTGGACTCAAGGTCCTTCTATCGACGCTACAAACATGATGGGGGCATACAAAAACACTCTCTTATTCCACTTTTAAATGAATTTGAAATTGTCTCTTTTCGAGTACGTAGTGTAATTCGTGGGCCTTGTTTCAAAACTTTCGGTAGCTGAACTACCTTTATTTTTCTTAACATGGTATGTTCTCCTAACCCAAATTGCTAGAAAACAAGTTGGCGCCGAAGAATCATATTTTATTAAATCACAAGGGTGAGGGTTTCAAATTGTCTTTCGGATTTTTTGTCTTTGGACGTGATTTGCAATTTGCAAACAAACAAGTGACTGCAACAGAATATAATTGCCAATATATTATTGTCGTTATATACACAGATTCCAATCGTATAAGTTGAGTCCAGATCATTTGAAGTGAGGGATATGTCAAAATTTATTTACTAGTGTCAAGTTGACACGCTCATTAGTGAATTTTCTATAAAATTCCAAACCTCAAATAGTATCAAATTTTTTACAAAATATGAAAATCGTTGCTCCCAAATATATGTGGAATGGTCTTTATGTTTTCTGAATTGGTGGAGATTCGATCTTGCAACGCCCAGCACTTAGCAGCCGCTTTCATCATTCGCCTTAGTTAGTAAAAAGAATAAATTTAACTGAAAATCATATCGTGAAAAATGTATCGTAGACCCAGTTTCTACAATATTCAAATTGGATCATTTCAACCGATGACCAATGCTCACAGCGTATACATTGTAACCGAAAGATAAATCAATAAAACGAAGCCGGGCAACATTGAGCTCATTTCAAGCCGGCCGAGAGTGCAGTCAGTGAAGGGCGCCAGCACCATGTTGTTGTTACAAAACGCCCATCGTCGTTCAATGATGTTGAAGCATCGTCGTCGCTTCGCTGTCGTTCACGAGAGGGCAGGCAGACTCTGGCTCTGGTAACCTACACACGAACCACTCGGTACGTGATTAACACCCCGTAAGTCGCGTTTTCGTCGATTTACTTCCAACCAACACGTCTTCTTCAGGCTTCACCCGGTACATATGCTAGCCGCCCGCCAACAAATCTGGTATTTGTTTTCTTCTGTTTCTTCCATAGCACACTTCTGATGTGCTCCACCTGCATTCTCCGATGGAGAATCGGCGAAACGGTCATTGCCATGCCTGCCGCTGCCTTCATCTCTCAGCGGTGCCATGCCATGCCAAAAACATGATCCAAAACCAATGGCCGGGGTTTCGGGCGGTCGGCACGCGGGAGCGAATCTGGTTTGACTGGTTTCGTGTGCGTGCTACAATTTACCGGTTCCATAAATTCCCGACCGACCCACTACCTCTTTCTCTCTCGATGACTCCATCCAGCAAGCTGCTCCAACTGCGTCAACAAACAACAACCCTCGAACGAACGAACGACCGTCCAATCGAAGAACCGGTGTCTGGTGAATGTTTAAAACACACGAACGCTCTCTATGGGGGGGAGTCCTCTGGCTGGAGTATGGTGTTGTGTTGCTTGTGTTGTGTGCTACGCGGCTTCAGTTTTGTTGCCTTTTTGATCGATCGATTTTCCTGAGTGCTCCATTGCTAACTTTGGCTTTAACACGCGCGTTTGACTTCAACGAACTTGCACCACTCACCCGTTCGTGGATTCCCATTTGCGTCAATTCAATCCCAGTTTAGCAAGGTTAAATATGCTAATTCGCCGATGTAAACATCATCTGCAAAACGCGTGTTTTGCGAAAAGAGTTGGGGTTTTTTTTTTTAAATTGAAAAATAAACAAATTAAGATTTAGGGTCAAATTTTAAAAGCTTAGCACGATAAACTTAAAATAATTTCGATAACCTGACCATCAGCTTTTTTCAAGTCATATTAAATAGCTTTTTCTGGATTGAATTTAACTTTCCCGAGAACATGACAAACTAATTTCTTGTTCACCGAATCGTGGCCAATCGACAGACCGATGATGAAAAGAATAATGTGTTGATGTAATCAAGGGATTGTTCCTAATGTATTCAGTCACGACTTCACTTAAAATTGTCACTTCAAAAACATTGTTCGCTGTATCAGTTGTTTACAATAGTGAATTTTTGCTTGCAGAGCTCCCAAATTTTTACCAACATAAAAACCTGAATTTCATTTACAATCAGCTTCATCTACAAATTACCTTGAACAGGAATCGAACTCGAATTATCTGAAAACCTTTTCGACTACTTACCAATAGGCTAAATAGTCAGATGTAAACTACTCAAGCTGTAGCTCTATACTTCAGTTGACTTCATCGAGATGAATTCGCTCTACTATTCTACGGCAGAAAATGCTCATCGTGCCCCGATCAATGGTGCTTTGTTTGCCCCGAGTCAACAAGTTAAAGGAAAAACGCTTTTTTAAATTGATTAAAGTGAAAAATCAAAAATTCAATGATGACGAAAATTGAGGAACAATGCGTAAATCCTATTGCAGTGCGTACATTACAGATCAAGATTATTTAACGATCATAAGAGCATATTTTCCGGAGCTCTAATATTATAATATTTTCGTCACTTGAGAACCTAGTTTTTTAATTTTTTTAATATTTCTTTTTTGCTGAAGAATTAATACTATAGGAAGTACGAAACTAATCCTCAAAAAAAAAAAAATACAAAAATACGAAAATTTATTCGAGCAAATACGCACTTTTGTAGAAAAGATGAGTGCTTGCTTACTATACCCCGCGAGTTCGTTATGCCCTTATCTCCACTCCACTATAAGATTAATAAAAAATGAAAAAATCAAGATTTCTGAACACCTCTTATTAAGAACACTAGGAAGAGTTTTACACAGGTTATGTAGCAGTCTTGAGTAACAAGTAATAGGGCTTAAAAGCGATCATAAATATGGATAAGATTTTTTTTTGCAACAAATTTTTGGAAACAAACAAATTCTAATTTGTGTTTTTAACTACGTGGATAAATCGCTCAGACTTCGTCTTCGTCTGCAGTAGGTATCCTCAAAGCAGTAAAGCGAGTAAAAAAGCGTTTCGTTCAAATGACCAGGACGTGCTGTTTCTCGAATTCCGAAGCGCGCACGTACCGTGGCCCAGCTCAATGGGAAGAAGTTGTCTACTGAAAAAAAAAATCCCGCGTCGGGACGTGGCTGAACCGCAATTGCGGTGCATTTTCTGCGAAAATCATTCATGAATCACCCGAAACCCGGACGTGTCATTTGTTCTGTTCAATTCTGTGGCGCACAAGCAGCGTCCCCGACACAATCGTGACTTTGATACCTGCTGCTAGCCGTCGTCGAGTGATGTGATGAGATGAAACGAGCAGTGCAATGCAGTAATCAACAGCAGAACCACCGAATATTTCGTGACACACAAGGCAATACCCTCCATCTCATCAACTGTGCTGGCGGTGGCATGCAGACAGACCGGATCGATGGATGGGGCAAGTGACAGAAATAAAACCCGACCAAGACCCCTGGTGCAGGTGGGTGATGACTGGTTGATGACGAATGCTCTGCTGCCTCCTTCGCCGTGCCAGACTTTTGGCAGTTCGAGCGAATCGCAGCCAGCAAACGTTTCGCGGCGAAGAATCAAGGAAAACAATATGTAGGTCCTACCACGTTTTAAGGGTTGCAAAGACACACACATAATGTACAGTTATAGCCAACGCGTTGGCAGGGAGCCACCCCGAAAATGTAGGTTATTGAGATTGAGAGGATTCGTGAGCTTGAAAATAAACATGTTTATGTTGTGTCTGTGTGGGCATTCTGCTGCAAGTATTTGCTTGACGCTGCGACGATACATTCCACGATACACATTGATAGAGTACGGACGAATCGGGAACACATGTTGTCGACAGGAGGAAGCTGCTGGTTGGGAATCCCGAGCGAAAAGCCCCGATACGGGTAGGATAGGTCGATGAAAGCAACTCCGTCGGAATTAGCGGTACTTGATTGATGTTTGGTGAAATTTTCAACATGGAACAACACAGTTTTTCTTAAATAAGGCGTTTCACCATATGAAAACGTCAATCTAAGCGTGTTAACGCTATTGGACATCAATCTCGTTGTTCAAAATTCCTCCAGTTTTCTCAAGAACCTCAAGTGATTTTTCCAAGTCACTGCTGCTATCCTAGTACACAGTGAGCGAAACACAAACAGAAACACTACAATCACAAATCAGACTCTACTCCAATAATGAACTTCCTTGGAGGTGGAATTATCGGTATAACATTCCATGCCAGACCGGCATTACCAAGCTTTCTAATTGTCCTCCCAGCACGACCGCATTCCATACATATGTCTGAAAGAAACCAAATAACACATACCTATTCCATATGCCATCACAAAACAAAGCAAAGTGAAGAAAATAAGCCAGCAAGGATATTGTCGAATGATGTAGCGAGCTGTGTGTGTTTGACATGACAATAAACCTTCGTTTTCTAACCAAATCAGATGTTGCACTGGGTAAGGTATCAAATTGGCAAGCCTAGGTGAGATGTTGCTGTAAGTTCGATTCTCACTATAATTTTTTTTGGGAAGAATTATCCAATAGGACGAAAATCCCATTATCTAAATGTTTTTCTTGTTTCGCTTGAATGTAGTGGTCATGCATCATTTTGCTTGGGAGCTCGAGTGCTTATGCCAGCAGTGCTTTTCCAATCATAACATTTTTGGCACAGTATACTTTTCAGCACAGAGATATCCTTAATAAGCATAGGATTTTTGCAACCTCTTTTATGGGTTAAAATGCTTAGAATATGAGTGATTGACAATCGTCAAAATTATCCTCTACAATTTGTTTTAAATTGTTTAAAGAATAACTCAAGCATAAATTTCTTTTTTTCCGATGAACCAATTGTCGTTGAGGACCAAAAATATGAAAAATTGTGCGATACAAAAATATTACCACTCATATGTTTCTCCTAAACCAAGATAATTTTGTAAGATTTAGTAATTAAAAGTGAATAATAATGCTCTTCGGAATTATTTGAACAGACAACTGCATATTTTCCCTTATTATTTATTTAAATGGTGTTCCGTCACACGGCAAAGCCTGATGAACAATATTCCTCCAGTGCACTCCAGTTGCCGAAAAAAAAATCTGTGTTTCTGAGAAAAAAAATTCTGACTTTCTGTGATTTAACCCAAATATTTTCTATGGCGGTTTTCTGTGATTCTATTTCCTTTGATTTAATTGAAAAGGCATGACAAATAGGGTCTTTTTAACAAACCAACCTGATAAAAGCAATAAAATTTACAAATCTTATCATACTTTTTTAATTCTAAGAAAAAAACCTAAAATATATATAGACCAAAAAATTATAATTTTGAAAATCATTCCAAATTCAAAAATTATGTGAAATCTGTGATTTTTTCAAAATTTTGTGTTCTGTAACACAGATTCTGTAATGAAAATTTGCTAAAAAATTCTTTGAAATTACAGATTTTTCTGTACTTTCGGCAACCTTGGTTGGTCCATGGCAACAGTTCTTTAGACTATTCCTAGTATTCCAACAGGTTTAATAAGGTTTTAAAGAGATATTTCTTTAGCACTCACGAATTTGACTTTGAGAGTTTGAGAACTATCAAACTGCCAAATTTCTTCAAGTATCCTTAATCATCATAGAACTACTAGTATAATTTTCAAATATGTGTTGAGTATTATTTCGATTAAAAAGGTTTAGTCTGAAGATCAAAGAGCAATAAATTGTAATTTTGAATTTTTGGTTAATTGTCGCGAAGTATTTTTGTTGTATTTTATCGACGTTTTTCGGTGAATATTACAAATTGAAAAACGTTTTCTACAAGTTATCTAGACGTAAAAAAACGGGGGACTGACATTCGGCCGAAGGCCGATAGGCCGAAAGATGTTAGGCCGAAGGTCGCTAGGCCGAATGGGTTAAAAGGCCGATGGATGTTCGGCCGAATAGGACAATAGGCCGAATGCGACATTAGGCCGATGGTTGTTTGGCCGAATATTATTTGGCCGAAAGGATGCTAGACCGAATGGTCATTCGGCCGAATGGCCATCAGGCCGAATGGACGATAGGCTAAATGGTCATTAGGCCGAATGGTCACTAGGCCGAATGGTCGTTAGGCCGACTGGTCATTCGACAGAAAGGTCGCTAAGCCGAATGGTCATTTGGCCGAATGGTCATTTGGCCGAATAGTCATTTGGCCGAATGGTCATTTGGCCGAATAGTCATTAGGCCGGATGGTCATTAGGCCGAATGGTCGCAAGGACGAAAGGTCGTAAGGCCGAATGGATGCAAGGCCTAAAGATCGCTAGGCCGAATGGTCATTAGGCCGAATGGTTCGGGCCGAATGGATGCTAGAAGGCCGTTAGGCCGAATAGCCACTAGACCGAATGGTTGTTAGGCTGAATGGTCGTTGGATCGAATTTATGCTAGGCCTATAAGACATATTATCGCTTTCTTGCATGTCAGGCCGCGCAGTAGTTAGGCCGATCAGTAATTAGGCCGAATGGTCGTTAGGCCGAATAGTCATCGAGCCGAATGGTCATCAGGCCTAATGGATTGCCTTGTGATCATTCGGCCTAACAGCCATTTGGCCCAACGACTATTCGGCCTTACGACCTTTCGGCCTAGCATCCATTCGCCCTTGCGACCATCCGGCCTTGCGACCATTCGGCCTTGCGACAATTCGGCCTTGCAACAATTCGGCCTTACGACCATTCGGCCTTACGACGATTCGGCCTTACGACCATTCGGCCTAATGACCATTCTGCCTTATGACCATTCGTCCTAATACCCATTCGGCCTTATGACATTTCGGCCTAGTGATCATTCGGCCGAACATCCTTTTGGCCTTGCGTCCTTTCGGCCTAACAGCATTCGGCTGGATAACCGTCGGTCGATTAACCCATTCGGCCTAGTGGCCTGTTCGGCCAGAAGGCCCATTTGGCCTAACGTCCATCGGCTGAATGACCTTCGGCCGAATAGCTTTCGGCCTCATGACTTTCGGCCGAATGACCCAGCCTCTAAAAAGCAACTGGTAAAAAACGTTTTCGAATTTGTAAAACTCGCTGAAAAACTACAATAAAATTAAAAAACAATTTAAAATTTTGTACAGCTTTTCATCTCGAATCTAAATAAAATGAGGTTTAAAATAAAGTTTAATGCTCTTTTTTTAAATTCGGAGATCTGGTTCCACAATTTGATATCTTTGGAATAAAAAAATTTAAAATAAATTTTGAAGATTTACAAACGAGTCTTGAAATATATTTTTTTGTTTTTAAACCACGAAAATGGTTCCAGTTTAAGGGTCCACATTTATAGCTAAAAATTTGAAATTTGATTGCTGTAATCTGATTTTAATATTCTGAACCACGAAGTTGAACATTTTAAAAACAAATTTCTTTACTTTGAATCACAGAGCTTCCAGTTTTCATATTTGTTTAGATTCTTAATGTCAACATTGAATCCTTATTAGAAATATTGTAATTCCTACTCGGGTTTCATTAGAAATCAACTCATGTGATTCTAGATTTGCATACAGTACGTGCTTGGTAATTGACACTTTTGGTGCTATGAAAACGTCCGATCGTTTGAGTTGAAACTAGTGTCATATTAAGTATAGGCAAAAAACCTGAATACAAGGGTTTAAGATCCTAAAATTAACGCTCTATCAGTGGAAGCTGTTGGAAGAAACGTTAAATTAGTAGAACATTTTTGAAGAAATTATAAGACTATAGAGAACAACTCGAGTAACAAACTATAGGTTCTGACATTTCCAAGATAGATTTTACACTCAGAACGAATGGGAGCTCTTGTAATGTTGTTCAAGTTAGTAATTCGGGATTCTAATTAGAGCGCCATCATCCCAAGGATTCCCCGGTAATTAAAAAAACCGAGAGTTACTGAATTCCGTTGAACGATTGAAAAATTTTGGGAATATTCATACCCAATATATGAACCTGAATTTCCAAAACTTCACATGACCTAAATTGGAAAAATGAATCAGATCCAACAAGGAAAATTATTGATCCTACTTTGATTATGGTTAAAACTCAAACATTTTTAAAGAAAAATTTGAAACAATGAATTAAAAAAAAAGTTTTGTTTGCCCGAAACGATTGTAAAAAAAGCAACATCGAATTTGTGAAACTAAACAACTCCAATGAAGAAACACTACGACACACTAGAAGAATTGGAATGCTCTGTTCGCAACATTTATCACTTAGAAATTCCTTTTCACAAACTGATGCACAAACTGGCAAAATTATAGCGGGGATTGTGGTTCAAATTGCTTGACTACTTTTAGGCGTTTTGCGGAATTACAGGGTGACCAATACGTTCGAGATTGAACACAAAGTTATCTAGAAATTTACGAGATTTATGAACAACCCGAAGTCTAGCAAAGCACTGTTTACCTATGGTTAAAAATCTTCTTAAAGATCTTCAAATATTTTTAGAAAGAACAAGTTAATTTTGTCGATTAAAGTATAGTATTCGACATTTTTTGCTGGTTTTGTCAAAAAATCCAAATAAATATGTTTATTGACTGAAGATTTTCATCTCAAATATGTTTGGTTTTATAAATCAGACTTTATTCTTGATCAAGAGTCTCAAAACAAAGTTTTACTATCTGTTTACTAAAACCTCTGGATGGTCTTGCTTTCGACATCCAATTTCAGTTTTCGATACCAAATGTTTTAGTTTTCGGCAAGAACATTCCCATCTCTTTTTTTGCAAAGGAATATGAATATTTGCATATTAGGATTGCCTGTCTACGTCACTGCGTTTTTACACCATGGAATCAGTATAACTATACACAGGAATTTGAGTGTTGAAAATTAGATTATAAGGTGAATTTTCAGTGCTAGATTTCGACTGCTTAAAAACAGTTCAAATGTCATAAAATTCTAGCAAAAATTAGAAGTTACCAAAAACACCTGATTCAGAACCTTTTTCATCCATTAATTCCTTTTATGTTGCTTTTATTCCAGTAAAAGGTTTTTAGGTTTTTAGTGATTCAAAGTCAATCTTATTTGGTCGATGACATTGAATTTAAGAGGTGATTTAGTATGCTACTTTTAATGACTTACTACTAATAAACAACTTATTTAGAATCATGTTAATACTCAACATATGCTGAATTGGGAGAGAAAAAATATAAAAATATGAAAATATATAGCTTGAGCAACCAAATAGAAAGATAAGCCTTTCATTAAAAATCTGTGGAAAAAAAACCTTCTGTCGAAATCCAGAGTGTCTATACTACTTATGAATTTAACCCTTTAGAGAAAAATGATTTTTTATTTTAGTCATACTCTCACCACAAATAATCTAGAGATTGAAAAAATTGACTGATGGTACGTTCCTTGCTAATCTTCCATTTATGCTAGATAAGCAAAAAAGGCAAAAACAAAGTTATTTATTTTCAAAGTTGTTTTTGAAAAATCGCTGTTATTTCTATAGATTTCAGAAATTTATCAAAATTTCAAGTTTCAACAGTCCAAGTATGAACACTCTTATTCTAATTCGCGATTAAGGAGTTTTATCTTAGTATCTTAACACATTTAGGACAAATAAGAGAAATCTCGTTTCCTGTTTTCCACCAGACTAAGAACAAGAACTTCAACGTGTTTGAAGGATGAACTTATGTACAGCTGCGTTCAAAAAAGAATGAAATCGCGTGAAGCTGCCCACCCACTTCCACTTTGAAAAGCTGTCATTTCTCTCTCGGTTGATATTTTTTCATGAAATTTTTACAAAGTCTAGTTCAACTATCTAACTAATGCTCTACCAAATTTGAAGTCTTTGCAATGGATGGAAACAAAGATACAGCTATTCCCGTGAAAAACCCGGCACCATTTTTAATCGCGTTAATCGATTTTTACGAAACTTGGCCAGTTACTTACTAGATCAAACATTTTTACATCTTTGGAAAAAAAAAATTAAGACTTATTGATGAAATTTGTCAAAGATACAGCAAATTGAGTGAAGCAATTCCAAATATCCCTTTTTTACGGGAATAGCTGTGTCCTTGTTTCCAGTCATTTTTTTAACGTTAGTTGGATAGTCGAACTAGATTGTGTGAAAATTTCATCAAAAAATATCAACCGAGAGAGAAATGACAGCTTATCAAAGTTGGAAGTGGGTGCGAAGCTTCACTAGATTTCATTCTTTTTTGAACGCAACTGTAGGTGCATCGATAAAATTCAACACGACACTCAAAAAGTATTTTAAATTCTAGTAAGTATATAAATTAGTTATGAGGTCTTAGATTTGCGATAGGACCACATTAACGTTTTAACGATGGTTCTTTTATCATAATTAAATGTATCTATCGATCACTCCAAAAAAACCAACTTAGCTCAACCACAGATTTCCTCTTATTAATGGTTCCCACAAAGTGTTGGACACATTCCTAACCAAAGTGCGAAAAACGACCATTCTCAAACCCAACCATGAAAAGTACTTAACCATTGGCCCCCGGAACAAATGCTCGGGTTTTAATTAGGGCCAAAATTATTGCACAAGCTCGGCCATAAAATTGATTTACGGCTCCGGGACTACGGATTTCCTCCTTGGGACGAACGCCCTTTGCCCAATAAGAAAATAACGGCAAATGATGGTCGAAGAAAGAGAAGGTCCTTCCAACGAACGACCCGCAGCACTCACACACAGACCTCTGAGCATGGGAAAACAAACTGTAAATCAGCGAAGGAACGAGAAGACTCTGCTCAATTTTTTCTTCTTTTTGCCGATTTATGAATGCAAAATATAAATGGACCTCGATTTTTCATATGCGGGATGGCTATCCTTCTATCGATCGATTGAAGTGTGTTTGCTACGGAAGAAGACGAATACAAAGTCAGGCTAAGAACAACAACCTTTTTCTTTCCATAATGCTGATGATGATGATGACAGAGCGCGTTCGTGAGCCGAGAAAAACCCAAACAATCACGAATATGATGAATGGGAATAAAGATTGAATAGAAAATTCCTTCGCTGATGGGCCAGGGTGAACCCGCTCTTTTGGTGGTGTTTTATCGGAAAAGCGTGCAGCAAAGCTTCTTCTTATTACTGTCGTGGATGCTGCTGCCTTCTAGCCCAATAAGAATGGTGGTGTTAGTGTGACCATTTATTACATATGAACAGCCCAAATTGGAGTTCCACCAGGAAAATGTATCGCACTCACACTTGCGAACGTTCGAATACCTTTTAGGTACTGACTGGGAGAGTCACGGTTCGCTGCTTTCCGTGTGGCAAATTTTTCATGTCGAATTCCGGCTGAAAATGCCTGACCTGAAGCATAAATAAACTCCGGTTCATCTGTGTGCTGTTTTTTTTTGTCTTCCTTTCGTTCCCTTTCATTATTTTCTGCTAGGAAACGAATGGTTGTCGGTGGAAAGGGAAAAAGAAAAACATAAATACGAAAACTTTAATACCAAAAGTGTCGGTTCGATCACCCAGAAGGGCGGACAAGTTTTTCTTAATTCATTTGTAAATATGTGAATTTGGGGTGTTTCTTAAAATGGGTGCCCACGATGAAATTACCATACAATGAAATTGCCGTAACTTTTTAACCGTTGGGTGAAAATTTAGGTGGATTTAGTTCATAGTGCATTGTTTACATCCTGCAAGTTTAAAGTCCTGTGATTAAAACTCGCGGAAATGGAGTCGAAAGAACAGCTCATGCATGATAAAATCTTGCGCATTCATCACGAGAACAAGGATCTCTCGTATAGTTCCATCGCTAAAACTTTGGGAATCGCGAATTCCACGATATCGCGAGTGATTAAGCGCTTCGAGGAACGATTGACCACCGATCGGAAGCCCAGAAGTGAAGAAAAAGTATTCCGTACAACACCGCGTAGTTGAGGCCTTCAACCTAAACCCGTACGCCTTCGTTAGGGATGTGGCTAAGAAGCTGCACCTAAGCCGAAGTTTTGCCCAGAAGGCCAAAAGTAAGGCTGGGCTTCGAACTTTCAAGGTACAAAAGGCCCCTAATCGCGACGAGAAGCAGAACAAGTCCGCCAAAGCCCGTGCCAGGAAGTTGTACCTCAACATACTGACGAAAGTTGAATGGTGCATTGTGGACGACGAAACATATGTGAAGGCCGACTGTTTATTACAATTTCATAGTAAATGAACAATTGTACACTATCGAATCGAATTGCGCTCCTAATAAATTTCATCTCACATTACCAGCTCAGAGTTTTGCTAGGAACTACTCAAACTGATTATCTGTATTTTCATACGAGTTCTGTTTGGACCAACCCGATAAACAACATCAATCTGTTGATATTTTGATTATTCAGTAATATCTTCGCATGCACAGAAGGACAGACTCTATGAGCCAATTTTTAAAATCTGTTGGTATAGTTTTTGGATCAAGCCTTATACTAAGTGTGGATCTAAGCAAACATATTATAATCAACATTGGTAACTCTCAGCATGCTTCATACAGTCCAGCAAGGACATGCACTTCAACACCACCTTCAAGAGAAAGTTCTTAGTAAAAGAGTCAAGTTGGCGTGTTTCGTCGAGAAATTTCTCGATTTGTTTTTATCAGTCATTCTTTTTGTCAACAATGTTATCATTAAAAAATAACGATGAATACTACGGCTATATGAATCTAATGTTTGGTCTTGAAAGACTCCCATTTTAAACAGGTAAGCAGTTAAGAATATTCCGGATATGATTTATGAAAATTATGTTATAATTCCGCAGATGTCTACAAATCCATCTATAGGTACCTGCTTCCGTTGCATCTGATTGCACATAATCCTGTTCGAATGAATGTCTCACCCACCCCGGGTTATTTGAACCGGATAGTCCAATCAGGGAATTGTCTGGTGATGTTTTCCACGAGGAACAAAACTACTTTTCAACTTTTCGAATTTCGATGACTTTGAAGCATTCTATGAAGATTGCAGATACTATTTTCGAAGGCAGAAAGGCAAATAAATAAATGCTGCAAATGCTGGTCAAAAACCTCCCAGAGACTTTAAGTAACTTCCGGACAGTCGAAAAGTGCCCAACATCTGGAGAAAACAAAATTGGCATTCTCTAGTACTAGAGTAAGAAGACCTTTTTTAAAAACGTACCTTAATGAAAATAAACTAAATTAATTAAAACTTTCAACTATCAAAGTCCCACCATGACATAAAATTTTTCCGAAATCCCGGACTGTGCACCATTTATTGCATTTTTCTGAATATCAAATCTAGGCTGACAGATTTTGTTTGAAATTCAAGTTTAAGGTTTTTCGGTTTTATTGGAGTACAATATTCTTGAGGATATACGTTATTTTTAATGAAATTCTATCATCGAATGCCAACAGTAGCAAAAGCATCTAGAACCAGGCTATCGAGAAGAAGTAAAATTCTCACACGGACACCATCAAAACCTAAAATGAGTGTTTCATGTAGGGCTAGGTGGGGTAATTATGAACAAAATTACCCAGTTTTTTATACTATCAGCTTAATTAAGTGGCTCTTAAATGTTAAAATTCTGGAAAGTAACCAAAAATGTAAGACTGGTTGCCTTCTCCATTTTAGGTTTTTTTTCATATCTTTAAGTTGCAGCTTGTGGGCGTAAAACCTTTGTTCATAATTACCCTGTTTGTTCATAATTACCCCCTAGTCTATGGGGTAATTATGAACACTGTAACGATTTTTGTTACGTGATGACTTTTGGTATTGGCTATATTTCTAGATTGAAACTACCTCTAAACAGTGCATTGTAGTGAGATTTGTTGATTTTTAAAATGTGCTGTTGAAAAGTTATGGGCTATTTTCAGTTTTACACAGTTGGGAGGCATCTTTTCATATTATCACAGATCCACAATTCTAAAAAAATTATAAATTAATGTTTTAGGCTTATTTTCAAGATTAGAATGGTTATCGTGATTTTGACGGTAAAAAATTAATTTTAATCATCAACCAATATGCTCAGCAAAAAACGTGTTCATAATTATCCCGTATCTTGAAAATTATGGGGTAAATATGAACACTTCTTTGTGCGTGGGTGGAATTTTTTTTCAATAGAAAATCTTATCACACCACATTAAGCATCAATAACTAAAGTTAAAACTTTTAAAAACAACATTTTATCTCCATTCACATTGACGAGGGAGTCAATTGATAACACGTCTCAAAACGATTTTCGTTTCTCAGAGAAATGAATTTTGTTAATAACTGTAACTCAAAAATTTGAATAGTTAGGTATGCCAGTTATTACTGTAACTTATCAATAGAATGACAGACTATCACATTTGATCAGTTTTGAGACCCTACTATGACCCTAACGGCGCTTACGGCGTTTGTTCGGAATTACCCCTTGTTCATAATTACCCCAATTAGCCCTAACATGCTCTTCGTATCATTTATTCTTCCATGATTTAGCGGGACGGCAAGCAGCACAAGTGAACTGTTCACGGACAAGGAGGTGTTTTCAAACCGAAAATTTTGCAAGCTTAAAAAGTAATATTTGTTTTTAAAAATCAGCCAATAATTTTTCAGTTTTGGTTTTCTTGCCAGCTCAAGGAATCGTACGTGACAGGGCGTATTTCACGCCGTTGGTTTTTGGAATTCGTTCTGGGAGTGTGAACTAGAATTCTTTTCACAGCCATCACCCAGAGTTTTTACGTTTGTTCTCGGGGGAGGCTTCTTTCTCATTCAGGAAAAAATGGATTCCGCAATGATCGGTGTTCAGAAAACCTAAAAAATCAAGCAGACAATAAAACGCAATTAAGGTGTTTAGATAAACAATACGAAAACTGACCACCGGTATCCTTATCCGGAAATAATATTGTTGAGCTCGAGCTTAACACAAATCCGACAAATTCTTCAAAACAACGCACCTTAAACAACATCGAAGAAAAAAATGTTGACAACAACTGTTTGATTACTGTGATTCCTATATATTTTTTTTATTTTTTTTTTTGAAAAATTTATGCCTGTGGCAACTTCGGTTATTTTCGTTTGTTTTTCTACGGTTAGTTAGAACTTTCTCCATATGTTGGCGCGCATGGCGTGTCTCTCATTTTTTTGGGAAGTGAGGTATATTGGTTTTTATTATATATGATCTAAGCTAAGATGCCGTTTTTGAGCGTAGGATGTGATCTTTAATATAGCCTAAAGTTGCCAGAATGTTTTTCAGCACGTACTCGGGCCGATCAAATCCGGGCTATTTTATCTAAAAACCTGGCAAAATCCGGGCATTTGATTTCAAAATATCGACCAAAAATCCGGGCAAATTTGATCAACATCCAGGAATTACTCAACACAAACCAAGAAAAAAATTAATTTTTTTTTTCATCACCAGTTTTAAATCGTATTTTAGGCTTTCAAATTATTTTTATTAGAAAATTTTTGAGCAAAAATTTCGTTTTGGACGCAAAAACAAAATGTTTTCCACACAATTTGTTTTTTCTGTTTGTTTTCGCTAATAAAATCAATAAATCCGGGCAAAATCCGGGCTTTTTTTAATGAAATCCGGACAACCGGGCCGGACTTTTGTCAAATTTTGTGCTAAATATCCGGGCAAACCCGGATAAACCCGGGCAATCTGGCAACCTTAATGTAGAAACTTTAGTAACTCCCGAGAGCATGTTGAACGTTGTTGCTATACTTGCAAAATATATATTCCGAAGGAAAATCCCGAGCTATCATAATAAAAAATAGGTTTTTTTTTTAAATTATTAAAGTTCTAACAATTTGCTTCAGTATAGGTATTTGATTTGTTGCGAAAGTTCCATAGAAACACTTTTTCTTTTTAAATAAATTTTTCATTAAAAGTGTGGTATTTAAGTAGTATTTTTTCGAATTTATACCGACGTAAAGTTCCAATGTCTATATAACATGCACCCTGAAGTCTGCAGTAATGTTTTTGAACCATTAGTGTACTTAAAAATCTGCGTGAAAATCTAAGAATCCTTTAGAAAATGGTTTAGCAGTTCGTTAAATACAAAACGTACTAGAATCTCCTGAATGGTATGCTGACTTTGCATTATGACTTCTCAGACAGTTAATTAGGGAATTGATGGACATTCTAACTACAAAAAACAATTCGTTGGATTAGCTTGATTCAGATGAAAAATAAGAGTCTAAAACTGTGTGTTTCAAATCTTCCATATTGTTAGCTCGATTCAAATTCATTTGAGACTTAATTAAGTTTTGAACTTAAAAAACTGCAAATCCGTTTTCAACGACTTAGAAGAAAAATTTGAATCTCAAGGTAGATTGCTTATTTGATTCGTTTAAAATTCGGACAAAACCCTAACATGAACTCAAAAGCTAAATGTATTTGTAGTCGTGGTCTGGATTCAAATTGAATATTGATTTAAATAATTCCTAGAACTTTAAATAGAACTCAATTTGTTACTCGCTGAAAATTCACAGAAGCTTAGTTTTGTGATTACAAACAACTTTCGTTCATCGAAAAATTGTATAGGTAAGAAAAGTTGTGACAATTTTTCAAAAAAATTACATAACCACAAGGGCTAAGGAAGTTGACTTTCAAATTGAAAGTTTCAATACATTTTCGGATGTAGTTTTAAGAAGCTTCAACCAATTTTTCTTAAATTTTTTCATTTGAAACATCCTGAAATGATTCTTATCACATATAAAAAGGGAATTTCTACTGTTTTGCATTCCTTGCATGTGAGATAATTTGAAAAATTGTTTCAGAATTGTGAGTCTGAGAGTGATTGGGTCTATCCTGGGTAAGTTCTTTAATGATGTTATTTTTTTTATTAGACAGTATTCGTCCAGATAAATATGATTTCGTGGTTCTCGTTCTAAAAAAAAGTTTGTTTTCTTCAGCTTTTTCAAAATATGAGTTTACGTAACAATTTTCAGCCTTCATTGAAAATTGGATATGTTTTATTAAATAAAACTTTAAATTACTCTGGTTTGTTTATACAAGATTCCTTTTTAATCTTCTAATTAGAGGGTATTTTTTAACTTTCGGTTCATACAAAAATTAAACAGGTTTTATCACACGAAACATGAAGTACTTGTGTGAAAGTCTCTACTTCTATAAAGATATCGTGAATTGTGGTGTGTAGCCCCAGTTTCGAGTGAATTTCTCATGTCATTTTGAATTATGATATGGTTCTACGGAATGTTTGTAATATTCCCTGCAGATCTTCTTATACGAGTGACTTTATAAATTTGCAAGTGTTTCAAATTTTTTCGAATGCTCTAATAAAACTTAATACAGATTTATTACATGGCAGAACTCATGTCAATATTCTTTAATCTCTTCGTCCTTAATTGTTCGAGCTTGTACGTCTGTTTTCTGTGTTGATTCGTTAAATTTCGTTTTTTCCAATCCTCATTAAGAAATAAAAGTCTCAAGTGTGTGGAATTAGACCAAGTTTTGTATTTGGTTTTTATTAAAAGTTTAAATACTTTATCTCGACCAAAAAACCATAAGAAAGATGCTTTCCCGTGTATGATGTCAGGGCTGGTTGTTTGGCTGACGGGTTGCACGTTCCCTCTCTGTCTTGTGAGCTCGGTCGGAAATTCATTCGCCCCGTAATGGCGTGCTTTGGCGAGGCAATGAAGAGAATGTTTGTTTTTTTTTTCACTTCTCCTCTGCTAGCTAGCTTTAAATTTTTCGCAGAACCAAAACCAGTTCTTTTTTTTCATTTTCGTGTTTGTGTGTGCGTCTGTGGTTGGCAACTACGAGCCAACCGAAACGTGGCAACAGTGTTTCTCGCTTCGAACGAGGGGGTGGTTGGTATTCCATTTGGGTGGACGGAAGCCAAGAAGCGGTTGTTTTTCTTTCTGTTTCCAAACTTCCTCCCCCCTAGTCCATTCCAATCAGAGATGGCCATGTGCGCTGTTGCCACGTTGTTTTGTGTACACACGCGGTCGGGAGATTGCAATTCGGCGACGCGACACGAAGGACTCGTCCGCCGTGTGTGTACATAAAGAGACACACACCGAAGCACGCGACGAAAACGTACTGGGCCCGAGCGCACGATATGGCGAGACGATTCGACTTCCCTTTTCGCTGGGTGGGAAAACTGGGTGGTTGGCGGAAAAGTGGAAACGCGCCGCCCGACACCAAACACGATCGGAATGACGACGTAATTATACGAATTATAGGTACATCCAACCAAATGCTGTAAGCGAAGTTGTGTTGGTTGCGAGTGCGAATGTCAGTCAGCTTTCAGCTTCCTTCCACACGCCGAAGAACGGGTGGACCGATCCTCGTCGTGTCGTCGTGTCGTGAGAGGAAAGGGAAAGGAGTGCACGCGAGGTTTTCTCGGTTTTCTTCTTCGCCGAATGCCAAAAAGCAGCGGCGTAAGGAAGACAAAAACCGGTTTAAATCGATTATTGTGGGCTAGCGTAGAGAGACTAGGCAACTTCATGTGCTTGCTCGATGGCTGGGCCCTGAACGAACGTTCTGTTAGCTCGCTGTTTTGTCTTTTGTAGTAGGGTTGTGGTGTGTGGCGCACATATGATTTTCGGCGACCGAACAAGCGACGACGACGGCGGCGAAAGGATAGCCGCCGCGACTCGTTTGCGACGTTGCCGAACTGTTTTAGCACGGTTTTGCAGCGAGCGCTCTAGCTGGCTGACGAACGATAGCGACGTGTTTCATGGTTTTTCTTTCGTTTCGAGGTTGTCTTGTTTCCATTTATTTTCTGGCGTTTTTTTTTGTTTTATGGGCACAACTACACAATTTGTGTGACCAGCCAAGCGGCGTACAATTGTGGTGGTTATTTTTTCCCGCATTTTTTTTCTGCTACAGGCCTCGCCGTCCGGTTTGTTTCAACTGTGAGGATTTGAAGAGTGTCGCCGTTTTCATGACAAATCAGCCGGAGCTAACGAACAGCGATGACGCGAAATGGCCTCAGAAAAAGCGATTGGACGACCGACTAGACTCAATTCACATGAATGTTCTGAAGATTGTTAACACCAAATGGCCACATTTCAAATATTTGCTGATAAACTTAGCGATCCGGATAAGGATTTGTCACGGTCGCCATATGGCTCCTGTGGGATGGAAAATACAAGAAAGCCAGTTGATTTCACATTTGGTTGAGTGAGATAATTACAAACTGTTTTAAACTTAGACCTCTTTTAGTACTCTAAGTAAACAAACTTATAAACTGGAAGGGCGGTTCAGTTACGAGTTTTATCTACTTAAGCACACAGGCAATCAACGTCTTTTCTGAAACACCGTTCATATTACAAGTGACTGACACCAATATGGAACTTCTATGTACCTTAGGTTACTTTTCAGTTTAACCTGACTGCATTCTTAAATGTATATATCGGATTCGAAGGATAAAGACAAAGTTTCCGAATAATGAGATAAATAAATTCTGTTATCTTAATAATCGAGCATGTTTCAGTGTCAGCGTAACCAGTTTTCCCCTAAGCTGCGGCAATTCTCCAAGTAAGCGCACTTCCAAGTTTTAGTAGAACTGTAAAACTCGAATTGCCTTCTCTTTATATCGAGCTTCCTTTCATCTAGTAGCTTTCTTTTTATCTTGATTGTGAAACCAGAACTTAAATTTTCAGCTGAGTAGCGTTTTAAAAACTGTCTTTGAAAGTGGTGTAAGATTCTAAAAGCTAGTTCCATAGAACGTTGGTTAATCGGGAAATCACGACTAGAAACAAAATGAATTGTCATGATCAACCAACTTTATTTTTGTTTCAACCAAACAAAAACGCTCGAAAAGACTGACAGCAGGCGAGTATTTCGTTTGACGTCAGCAAGCAGCACCTGAGAGTGCGTCACGTCAAGCCGGTTTCAAGTTCAAGGATACGCCCGACTCATCATCATCAGCTGGATCCTTACCGCCTGCCTAGCAACAACGTGAATACAACAACCCTTCCCGTTAAATCGGTCGGTCGTCAGCCATTAGCGTCAGACAAACAGACGGACAGGAGAACCGATCTGCACCAAACAGAACGGTTCGTCACAAGGCATGGCAAAGGCAGGATGATCATCAACCACACCCTTCGACGAAGGTTTTTCGAATAAGACGACTCGATCTGACTCTCGGTTGTGTTGTCATGCACAAATGCCGTGCCGGCAGACGACTGCCGGAAAACAGCTGACATTTCGATCGTTTCATCATCATTATCCGTGTTCGCTGAAAATTGCTTGTTTTTGCCAGTAGGCCTGGATGCATCAACGTCAGAGCTTCATTGGTTATCTTTTGCGGAGAGAAAAGAATCACAGTTGGCTAAAAAGCTGATAAGGTTTGTCCAGTTTGTCATCAGCAGTACTTATCATATTTCTAAATCAAAATAAGTAGGCTTAGTTTTATTTTTTCATGAATTTTTAAAATCAGTTGCTGGGAGTTTATTTTCCTAAAAATTTAAAGAAACAAATTCCATCAAAAAGCAGCCGTTCTTCCGCCTTCGGATAATTGCTATAAATAAAAGTGGGCAGAGAAGACATACAACAGGCAGAAGACGGAGGAAAGAAAATCCATCACGAACCGAGGAACATTGTTTAGAAACCAAGAATAGGGAATCGAATTGAAAACCGGAGGATTAAAAGAAGAGAAGTACCACCAGCAACAAACAAAGAACATCAGGAAAAAAAACCAACATCTTCAGAGAGGTAAGAAGACGATCACCTAACGGTTTCCAACCCAAAAGTGTTCGCTTACGATGGGGGTTTGGGAGTGAGGAAAACGAGTTTTTACTTCTAATTTCTTTACCGTTTCCTATTCCGATCATACATACGATATTGGTGGCACGTTTGAGAGAAATGGTTAGATGTTTGATTCGAGTCAGTGTTTGGTTTCATACTGGGAAAAAGGTCTTTATGTTGTCAGAGTTCATACCCATTCTGGGTCCGGGAACAAAGATCTTGTTTTACAGTTAGGTGCAATATGCTCTCGCATTCTTATAGGAAATTATCGTTAGTTTTTTCGAGGAAACTTAACGAAATGCAATTTTACTCTTCACTTTCTTGGGAGTTTGTTTACCCTTAAAAACTCTTTTCGGAACTTTTTTTTGTTAAAAACAAGAAAACGTTGGATTCCTTATTGAAAAGACTGATTAAGATCATGCTATATGGAAGGAACGAGACAACAGGACAACAGTTAAAGATCAAGATGGAAAACGGTACTCTAAAAAAAGATTAAGGATACTTCCTTCCAGTCATTGCTGACAAATTTGAAAAAATATATATCACAGCTCACACACTTCAAAACGCCCACATTTTGTTTGACAGATAAAAGAATAGGGAACAATCGATTGTTATTTTTAGAGGAATTTGTAGAAAAAGGTTAAAAGAAGTAGAAAAAGAAAAGTACAAACATTCACCAAAGGGACGAACTTACCAGCTGGTTTGAAGGTAGCTGCATCGAAAGAAGCCGTCCGCACCGGATGCTTATCCTTGTAGCTGGGCTGCCGGTCCGGAACGAACGGTACCGCCGGCAGTGACTCGCCGCGAGTCAATGGTGGCCGCTGCATTGGGCCCGAGGGGTCTTCGGCACCTCGTTTGGCACTTCCCGTCGGCCCGTCCATTGGCCCATGTTCGTCGTCCTCCGGCGGCGGACGCTTGAGGTTCACTGAAAGTGCCGGCGGAACTTGTTGCCGGGCAGCATGAGGCGGCATATGATGCGGTGGAATATGCTGCTGAAGCCTTGCCGGACGAACTCCCCCGATGTCGTGTGGTTCGTGTTTCGGAGTGAAATCTACCAAAGTTGGCCCATTTGGTCCGGCACGAACCGAGTAATGGTGATGGGCCTGTGGCACGGATCTGTGTGGCATTTCTCCATTTTCGTGACCACGTTTGCCGCCGGCACTGGGACCACTTCCAGAGCTCCCGCCACCACCTCCGCCGCCACTGGCGTGGATTCGTTTCATTTGCCGGGCTGTGTCCAGAACCAGCTCAATCCGGTCGGCTCCCTCGTAGTTGACACATCCCCGACAAACAGCCTCTGTGAAGTCATGAATCATGGCCCAGGGCATCCGGGGCAAATCGCACAGATAACAGTGCTGACGTTTCGCTTGAACCGACATTTTCACTCGAAAATTTTATCTTTCCAACAAACAAACAACTTCACCAATCTAACACAACTAGGTATTGTTTTATCCAGAGATTCACCTTAAACGCAATACGCCCAATCGAATGGTTTGCATCAATAATTTTCGCTGCCCCATCGGTGTTTCGAAAACTTGTCACAAAAGTCTAGCTTAATGCAACAAAACACCACTTCAAAGGTTAAATTTTTATCGGCTTTGCCACTTAACACCGCACAATGTTCCACAAGATAGAATCCACCCACCACGACGATATCCTTGCGCTATCAAAAATGTATATTCTAATTTCGTTTCCGTGTGTTTGCTGTCGCAATATTTCGTTTCCGTTTATGACTGCAGTCACATTTATCTCACCACCCTCTCCTCTTAGTGCATATGTACATGTGCTGATGTGCTACTACAATGAATAAATGATGCAATCATTGTTTCCTTTCCACGGCACTTCGTCGCACTTGACTTGCAATTTCACTCCCACTAGAGCCGATCGATCACCTTCACTGTCAAAAACACCAACAACGCTGCTACTCTTCACTGCAATCAGCTTATCGGGATGGGTGAATGATCAACGAGAGATATACGTACATAACCCTTGCAGCTGCACCGCCTCACTCAGACACCACATGCACCTGAATCGTTGCGCAAAATACTCCACTTCTGCCCGATCGATAAGTACTTTTCCATGCGTGGTGCAAAAAACAGATCACACACAGAGCCACGTGCAAGCGGCTCTTATTGCAGTTTCGACAGCTGCTCTGCTAAAACCAGAGGCAACCTACAATCCGTGACTTCCGAAAAATCAGGAGAAAAAACAATCAAATCAACAGTCAAGAACAATAGTGTATGCACTCTAAAGTCAAAAACTGTCTATCAGAAAACCGACGGATAGAGACTTAAAAACCGTTTCGATGCCACCGTGCGTCGTCGTCAAAGAAAAGCGTTGTGCAGCTACCAACGAACGCGTCACATTTGAAACGAACGGTCCGCTCAGGCCGCACTCGAACCCCTAGTTAGCTAGCTAGCAGTAGGTCTGGCTCCGAACGACGATGGCTGAGCTGACTGTTGTGTACCCCTCTGTCTTCTCCACCTCGTTCTGTTTCGATCCCTTACTTTGTGGCATTGGCGGCTGCTACCAAACGATTCGTGTATAACTGGTTTGCCTACCACCCTACAGCGGCAGAGGAGAGAGAGTGTATTACAAAATATTGTTGGTATGCGAGGCGTAGAAGAAGAAAACCCCAACAACACAACTCAGCCAGGGACAGTGTAGGTACTGTAGGTACCGTATTGTTCGGTTCGACGGCGGCCAGCCCATCAGCAGTTTAGCGAAAGGACCTACACAATCGAGCGAAAACGTTAGTCACGCATACCACCGCGAATGCGGACGACGACGTGAAACCAGCGAAACCAGCCAGCGAAAGCAAAAAAAACAGGATTCAGTGTCAGTGTGTGTGCACTTCTACTTCTTCACCTTCTTCCGTCTGGTTCGTGCCGTTTCGTCCAGATTCTATTTAAATAAAAGCTATCACCACATCAGCAACCAACACCTATACACAGCTGTTTTTGTGCAACGTTTCGAAACGAGACTACCTACTCTGCACTGATGGGAAGTAAGGCAAGCAAAACTAAGAAGAAGAATTTGGCATGGGTATCTACAGTGTGTGTCTTGAAGGACGTGATGCGGTCGTTGCTGATGGGTGGAGGATGGGTTGGTAGCGTAGGGTGGTTCTTAAATAATAGTGATTAATATATTATTTCTAATGAATGCTCTACAGCATAAGTTTAAATAAAATGGAATGAGTATCCATTGTTTTGGTATCAAGCATTTCCATTTCCAATCTAAGGTTTTTCAATTTTGAAATATCCTCTTTAATAAAGAAACAGCTTTTTACGCACTTTTGTCCTGAGAGTCGATATTTTCAAACAACTTCTACACAAAAAAAAATCGTGTTATCTTGAACAAGATGATTTAACGTTTTCGAAAATGTATAGTTTTCACATTTGATAATTGATCTAAGTATCAAATATGGTAAAGGTGGTAATGGTGGTTCCTTTAAAAAAAAACTGATCATTTTCGTTAAATACATTACGAACTCGCCTCCAGGACGTAAAATTGATCATTTTAATGCTGATTTGTAGTTAACTTTTTTTTTGGGATTTTTAACGGCTATCAGTCTCGGATTTTTAAGTAAAAACGACTGTTTTTTACTCCAACGTTTCGAATCTTATTGGATCTTCATCAGGGGCGATAAGCCGAATCAAACTTAACAAGAAAACGACACTTTATCGCCCCTGATGAAGATCCAATAAGGATCGAAACGTTGGAGTAAAAAACAGTCGTTTCTACTTAAAAATCCGAGACTGATAGCCGTTAAAAATCCCAAAAAAATCAACCAAAACAGTCGTTCCATTCATAAAGATTTGTAGTTCACCGAATGCACAGAACAGTTGCCAAATATCGTACCTCAAAATTTTTTGATCCGGGAGAGTTGCTATAGGGGTGGTAGTACACGTTTTAGCATCGTCCTAGCCTAAAAACATCAAAATGAGGTATTCTCTATCTCAGAAACGACTGGACCAAATTAAACAAACTTAGTATCTTTGAGTTATCGAAAGTGTTGTATACAATTTATGTACAACAAAGTTTCTTCATAAAATGTTTCACATTTGAGTTATACTTCTCAGTGAAGAGCACTCGCGTGATTGTACAATTCGAAAAGCTGCCCAATTTTGTTATCATTAAGATCTTGGTAAGATCTTAAAAGTATCATTACTTGAAAATCGATTCCGCCGTTCATAAGATGCATCTGCGCAAAGCTCCGTCATCACGTCACGCTTTTCCAAAAAACAGTTCTCATTGTGGTTCCATTTTTAGTTAGTTTTATGGCTATTTCTTCTACACGATGACAATGAAGTTACATTTTTATCAAATCAAACCACCTGAACAACTAGTGACATTCTATGAAACCTTGGCATCACCATCAAACAAACCAAATTCCAAGATTGGTTCGAACTTGTCTCCCACGACCTCAATACATTCCTTCAGCCAGTTGCGAATGCCTCCGGCTGTGCTCGATGGCACTTTTTTCCGTAAATGTCGTTCTAGACCTATGTCGTTGCCATTTTTGGCTCATCTCCGGTACCTCATCTTGAAGCTGAAAGTTTTTTCTACATGATGGTGATCTGGCTTCATGGCCGTAGGAACGGGGGGGGGGGGGTTAGGGGTTAAACCCCCCCCCCCCATGAGGATCCAAAACAGCACCAGAGTTTTTCTACTCTACACCCAAAATTTTAAATTCAGAACCAGATTATGATAAAAACGGCAAAACCTCAAAAATTCATCCCAAGTC
Organism: Uranotaenia lowii; assembly: GCF_029784155.1. NCBI lineage: Eukaryota > Metazoa > Arthropoda > Insecta > Diptera > Culicidae > Uranotaenia > Uranotaenia lowii. The sequence goes on along the minus strand of NC_073693.1, from coordinate 262,938,120 downwards.
CAAAATTCTGCTACACTTTTCCAAAATTTTCTCACTTGTTCATCGAAATTCAGTTTTTAATATTAAATTTTGAATCAAATTAAACCAATTTCGGAGGTTCTGATTCCATAATAACCCAGAAACCAAAATTGTATTCCCATTTTCGTACTTCGGACTCTGATCCAGTTCAGGATTCTTGATTTTCAGTTTGTATAATCATAAGAAATTAGAAATGAAAAGCTGTCTGAAATCCTGAAAAGAGAAATTTTGTATCATGTTCAATTTCAAAGTTCTAAATTTTAATTCTTACACAAAATTCAAAAAATTTAAAGATTCGAAATGCCAATCCAACATTGAAAATTCAGATTTAAATCTTTGTTAATTCATATTTTGAGTCTGATTCACAATAAAGATTAAAAATACATAATTATAAGTATACAGAATTTAAATAATAGATTCATGAAAGTGGGCTCTAAAAATTGGCTCATAAAAGTCTGATCTGGAATAAGATTCGGAAATCGAATTTGTTGTACATTTCAGAAATCGTAAAGAAATTTGGATACAGATTCAAAGCACAATTTTTTAATTCAGGTTCAGAATTCAGATTTAGAATGCAGATTTAAATTCATAAAAAGGTTTAACTTTAAGGTTTAATTTAATAATCAACATAAATTGATGAGGAATTCAAGAAATCGTGACCTTAACACATTACGGATCAAATACGAGACATCTGGTTTTTTCGCTTGCCAACAGTGTGCTACACTTCGAAGTTTGTATAACTCGAATGGACTGAATTTGACTGTCAAACATTTTTCGACAAAATTGAATACAACATTTGCCGTAACTTAAAATTCTAAATTTGTAAAATTTAGTATAGGGGTTTCTGAGATATAGAATGCCAAATTTCGGTGTGTCTTGTCATAGAATTATTCACGGTCCTCAATGTTTTAAGATTGCCTGTGAATTAAATGTCCAGATTTCAATTTTTTAAACAAACACACGTCAATTGAAAATAACAAATAGAAGGTATAATTTGAGTTCTTCGTTTTATCCAAAAAACCCTAATTTTATTTCAAAAAATCATCCACAGGATTTTCATTATGAAATTGATTTTTTTATGAATAATACTTGCAGCGAAAGAATAAACTTCACCTTAAAAATCTGCACAAAATACTATATTTTCCCAGTGTTTTGTTTAACATTACAAATACATTAAAGACACCCATATTCGGCAGTTTATGTTTCAAAAATCAATAAACAAAATTCTGCTATTTTATTATAGACATTTGAGTAACAGGATTTATTCTGTTAAATTTTGTAGAATGAGGTTTTATTATTAGTTTCATAGCGTTTGAATAATGCTTTTTAATGGAGCATACTAGCGGCTAGCGAAAAAACGAAATATCTCATATTTAGTCGAAAATGTGTAAATATTGCAGTTTTTCAAGCAAAATTTCATACTAAAATCATTAATTTGGTTGAAGTTTGCATAAAAAAAATTATCCGAAAATCTGATGATTTTTATGTCTATGTTCGGATAGGTGGCCGAAACTAATTTCTGTAGCAGATCGGGTGTATAACAGCTCAAAACTAAAAAGAGCATTTTATTAAAATCGAATTTTAAAGTACTAATAGGTAACGACTTACAATTTTAGTCCCTGACTTGCACTTTATCAAGCCACGCGTGTGCGGATGGTTGAGATGTTAAACCTGATAATTCTAAACTTTTGGCTTTAATATACATGAAAATACTTAGATTTAACAATATTAAGCTTACTTTGGATTCTCGTAGGTCCAAACAAGGTAATTTCAGGTTTAGCGGATTATATTTCGCCTGGCACGAAAACTCAGATCGGATTCCCGAATTCACCTGAGAAACTGATTTAACGCTAATTGTAATTATTATATAATTTTAATTGAGTTGAGCAACTTACGTTTCAACTTATAGTTGGAATTTTTTATATGTTCTCAGGGTTTTCACAACCGATTTATAACAATTTTTATAACCAACGAGCGCCACTAGAAAACGTGATTAAGCACTTTTGCAAACGACTCTTTTTTTCCTCCTCCACGTCTACTTCATTCCTTCTCTTATTTCCTTATCTTTATTCTTTCCTTCTATCTCCTGTCATCGATCCTATCAATGCTAACCCTGATTTTCAGGTGTGTACATTAAAAGTCTACACTACACTGAGCGATTTTAACAGTTTAGCTTCTTTTTTTTTGAAAATTTGAGTAATTTTCATCAAAGGTTAAAATCTTTGAATTTGCAAAATAGTTTAGAATATTGAGCTTGTTCGATTTGAGTATAGAATAAATTTTATTCATGAACAGAAAGACTCTCTTTAAAAAAGCTTATTTTATACCCAAATCAACTAAGTTTGATCTACCTGACTCTTAAACAAATTCAAAGGTATTAACCATCGATGGAAGTGAATTTAGCTCACCTTTTAGGTTTAGGACCAATTTTCTAAACTTACGATTTATCACGAAAACTTTAAATGTCAAAGTATCAAAAATGAATAATCATATAGTAACTAATATATTTTTTTTAAATTTTCTTTCGTATTCGTGAATTGTTGGGCAAAACAGTCATAGGAAATAATCAATCATCAAAACCCCCTCCATGAGTCGGTTCTTCCTACGGCCCTGTCTGGCTTTGAAGTCGATGGATAGATGGTGCGTGGGAAATTGGTGTTCACGGCATTTTTGGAGGATTCTGGTCCGTCATAGACCGTCCCTCCATAAAGCCGGCCTGATGACTTCCCTCGAATCTGTCTGCTTGTGGATTTAGGCGGCGAAGTAGGATTCGGGACAACACTTTGTAGGCGGCATTGAGGACAGTGGTCGCTCGGTAGGTCTCACAGTCCAATTTGTCGCCCTTCTTGTAGAAGGGGCATATTACCCCCTCATTCCACTCCTCCGCTAACTGGAAAGAAAAAAAAATAAAACTTCTATAACATTTTTCTCAGGCGTTAAAATTACTTGTAGTTTTTGGGAAAGTTGATTTCGGTTCATATCTTTATTTTTAAAACCTTATTAATATTCTGAAGTTATGCCAAAACGTGCACAAATTTCAAATGATTTTTTAGTCTATTTTAAATAGTTATTTCGAAACACAGGGCAGATAGAAAAACTTATTGCTTATTTTGGTTTAGTGCCTTCAAATAAGTCAAAATCATTTCTAAAAATTTTTGCAACTTGAAATAATTCGAATTGTGTTGTCTTATTGCGTTATCGCATCTCTATCAGAAATAGTTTGACATTTCTAAAATATATTTGACCGTCCTTTGCCAACCCTGTCTGGGCTTTACTGTAATGGTACCAGCAGAAATTTTTTTATAATTTTGAAGTTTTAATCCACTAAACTGCCCACAGTTTCGTTCCACTGAAAAATATTGGGCAATAAAAAGAAACCCAGCAAATAACTAAAAATGAGTAGTTCCATGGATCGCAATCGTTCAACCGTTTTTTTACGAATGTGGCAGATGTGTTCTGATGGACAAAGAAATTTTTGTTAAAACTGAATTTAAGAGGTCAAACTCTTCGAGATGCTTACTCATGAAACGGTTTCAACCAGATGCCAACTGGTTTTTCCAGGTGAATTTGTGTAAAATATCATGATTTTGCAAAGGTTTTACTTCTGTGGTAAAAATAATAGATCAATACATGACTAAAAAAAGTTAAAGAGGTTGTACATAAGCCACGACCGCAAGGTTATCGTAGAATTACGACAGCCGGTCCTGTGTCAATAGGATATGTTTGATAATAAATTTGCATACTCGGAAAATGTTGATCGTTTTGAGAAGAAAAATATATATTCATCAACTATCACGGCCAATTGAGACAGATTGTAGCTCTAGACAGTTGCATAGCAAAAGGCGGGAAAATATTTGTAGCTGCTTCAAAATCCAATGCAACTGAGCCAATGCGCCTGCAATTATGCAGCTACAAACCTCAAGCGTTTTATCAAACGCTTCGGGGAAAAGCTTTAAAGATTCAGTATTGTGCGTTTAATTCGAATCAGTAGGGGAAATGCGCACTAAGGGGTATACAAAAAGGGTCGTCATTGTACATTGGATGGAGATGAAAATTCAACAACAAATTTAATTTTAATGAAAAGCGCACTTAATACAAAATCATTTAAAGAGTGCGATTTTTTTCAGGTTTTTCCAATGGAATTTTTTGCTTGAATAAATATCATATGTAAATGAATGGTGTCATACTCAAACTTCTACACATTTTAATTTCGTGAAATTTTTCTGTTCATAAATCGGGACAGCGGATTACTTTTCAATTTCTTATCAAAGTTCTGATTTAAGATTTGAACCGTGGAATTATCCTTGCCATGCACAATAAAAATTTTATTTAAAATTTCATCTCTATAGAAGAACGTTATTGAAAAGTAACGAAAGGTTTATAATTTTAATCAAATGTAAATTTTTTTAATATTCAAAAAATTACAGGTGGCCATACGAAAAAAAAAATTAAAATGAATTTTTTTTTTTTCAAAAGTGACTCATGCCTTTGTAAAGTAGCCTGAAGCATTTAGTTGGCTGACCCCGCAGATGTGGAAAATTGCTGAATCTGGACGATGCTGCTGATTTGATTTGGTGGGCTTTTGGCTTTTTGGTTCCTTTGAGTTTGATTTTCTCAAAAGAACCGAATGTTTCAAGGTTATGTTTATGTTCTGGCAACCCTATGCCAGGCCACTGCTGCACCAGTTCAACATGATGGTGGTGAAGCATAATGAATGCTCCGGGTTTCAGTGAAAATGGTTTACTCAGCCGAGCATAGTTGTCCTCGTCGTTCTGATGAAGAACTTCAAACAGCACAATCCTAGCAAGCGGCCTTCTCTCAACAGCATTGCACACATTTTTGGTCGCAACAACTGACCGACCGGGAGAAAGACCAAAAACCAAATGAAATCGGGTCGGGGCAATCCTTGCTCTTTTATAACTTCGCAACTAGTGCAGTTTGCGTCGACGATCGGGGTTTTTTCGCTCGGGTGTTTTGCGCACCAATTTGTATTAGCGCGTTATTAGTATTGGTGTACCAACACAAAGCCGACCCAAAATGTTGTTCGGAAAGATGTCCGTGAAAGAGGCGTTTTTCGTGACGCGAGATCCGTTCGCGAATTTCAATTTGCCCCCCCTATAGTGTTGGGCGTAATTCTACGTCAAAAATGGTGCAAACATAAAAAAAGAGATTTTATGATAAAGTAGGAGTATTTCTTGTAAACAACGATATTTTTTTTACATTAAATATCATATAAACACATCATTTCCTCCATAGAAAGTTTTTTGATCAAATGAATAGTTTTTAAAATACACACGTTTGAAACTGCCCGAATTCTGAATGATCATAGCCTTATAATGCATAAGATTTTTTCCAAAATAGGTATATCGTCTCTCCAAGATCTCATGACTTCAATTTAATTTCGGAAACTCAGCGTGTTCTATTGAAAGATCTAGTTACATATTTTTAAAATGTTAACGATAACTGCAATGACATGTTTATCAACAAAGAGATCGGGATTCCAATGAAATCTGGGACAAAACATGTCGAAACAGGAGTCAAGATATTTGAAATTGCTTCTTTGAAACCGATTTGGCTGAAGATCGCATTCGAGTAAAATGATTGTATCCCATTTACCCGAAAACCATTACCCAGAATGACTTTTCCCCAGAATGCCAACTACCCGAAATCAAACCCCAGAATTAACCATTTCCCATAAAAAATTTCCCCAGAATGCACCATTTACCAGAATTTTTTTTCCCAGAATGGATCATTTCCAAGATTTTTTTTCCCCAGAATAGAACATTTCCCAGAATGGCACAAATCCCAGATTATTTCCTCTTGTATTTATTTTTTTAATTTTGTGCTGTTAAATGTAATGAATTCTAGTAAATTTCATATGATACGAAATTAAATTTTTCAAAATGATTTTTTAAATGAAACCAATTGTTTGAAAGTTTTTAACTAAAATTATTTCAGAACCGATTTGGTGTTTTGTGGTTTGGGTACTTGAATCAATTTAATGCCAACCATGGTCCTTTGAAAACCGTTTTGGTATTCGACTACTCACGCTGCGCGTTCGAACTCGAAAGAAATATTGTCCTTCACGCTGTCGCGTGGCGGACGGGGCTAAGGGATCACCCCTAGCTTTCACGCAGACCTAGACCAATGTAATGGGGCCGCCGCTTCCGACGGCGGGTCGGCGGCCGCCTCGGATTTGGGAGCTTCGGCGGCTTCGTGCCGCCTCAGCCCCTTCATCCTCGTTGGTTGCAGCTTTGCCGCAAAAGAATTAAGTTATGAAACCTCATTTTTTTTGTAACAATTCCTTCTTCTTATAAATTTCTAGTAAGGATAAATGTTTTCAGTTTTCTGGGAAATGTTTCTTCTGGCGAAAAATTTTCTGGTAAACGGTTTATTCTGGTGAAAACATTTCTGGGAAATGGTACATTCTGGCGAAAAATTTTCTGGGAAAAAAAATTCTGGGGAATGGTTTTTCTGGCGATTGGCATTCTGGGGTTTTTCATTCTGGGCAATGGATTTCGGGTAAATGGAGTACAACCGAGTAAAATACCTAAAAAATGTTAAAAAACGTTGATCCTTATAACATGAGTCATACTTTTTACTGCACATATCCGCACGACCGAGCAATTCGGGCGAATCTGAACCAAATCAAGGCATTATTTCAAAACATACAAGAGTAATGTGGATTACTTTCAATTCAAATTTTACATCTGGAGCTTTTAAATCGTCTCTAGGGATTCGAAAAATATTAATATTAATTTTGTAACTAACTCTTAAAAATCTTGAACGCAAAAATTGAAACTCGTCAAAGAGGAATTTATTTGATTTAGCAAATAATGTGAATAAACCTGGTCATAATCTGTGAAGTTTGTAATAAATCTAGGGCTTCCAACATTATTTTTAACCATTTAATAAATTATTCAAATAATTTAAAAAACTGATAAACTTTTTTAAGAAATTTTATAAAGAAATTTGTGGCCTATGGGCGATGGGCGCGCTCGCAATCCCGGTATACGATTTTAAGTGTGTGAAACAGAGAGAGAAATAGCCTCTACTCCGATTTCACTCCGATAAGCTGTCACTCTTATGGAAATCTGTGTAAGAGTAAAAAGTAGGCTTTATTCTTTTTAGCAGGCCCAATCCCAATTCGGCCGAACACTTAGCTCAACTATCCGGTTAGCCGAGTACTCGGAATAACGGTTTTTGGGTAGTATTCGGTGCCGAATATTCGACAGGTCGAATATTCGGTACATCTCTTCTTTGAATGCAATGAAAATAAGTCCTAATCATTTTTCTTACATTTAAGTCAAGAAAAGAGTATTAACTTAACATCAATTCAAATGGCAGCACTGCACAAAACATTGTGGAATCGGAAAAACGGAGGGTACATTTTCCATTCTCCTTTACATTCGTAGCTCTGTGCAGTGGTGCCAATTGAATTGATATGCCAAATTATTAATTTATCGTACTATATTTTGAAACCTATTTTCAAAGCTATCGTCATAAATGGAATAAGTTTGCATAACATTTTATTTTTTACACAATGTTTTGAAATCTTCGTAGGTGACTATTTTTGAAAAGCCTCGTAGAGGCTTGGAGTTTATGTTATTTCTTGTAAATCTTCTTTTTAGGATACAGTTTGGCGGACACATGTTTTTTCAAATCCTCTTTTTCCATACACTTTCCATTCCATAAAAAATTGATTTTTTCACGTCTCATGTCAAGTTTTTCGCATCTCATGTCAAGTGTTTGAGTTACCAAAATTTGCACTGATTTTGTGGTTCAAAGGGAACTTAGAACTGTTTCGAAATTGGAAATTTAAAAAATCATGAATATTTCATTTTTTGGAAAGGCATTCGTTAGTAAATTGTTATCGTTAAGAATATTCAAATCAGAAATCTCGTTAAAACAACCACCCTCGTGCCGACAGAAGGGGCCGTATCGATCAGGAACATATTGGACCATTCGGCTGGCTGGTGATTCTGCTGGCCAACATTTACATTTTTTCGCTCACGTTTCTGTGGTGGTGTTTGCGTTGATGGTAGTTGCGCACAAGTGTATATATTTTTATCGGACAAAAATATTCCGCTGCTCTACATCCTATCGGAAAACTCATACCTAGGCATACCACAAACAGAAACACGACATACTGCAACAACAGAGTAGAGAAGGTACTCGACTCGACGGATGACTGATGATGACGACGAAAACGAACGGTAGTGTTAGTAGGGTGTTTGATAGCGTAAAACGTAAATATGGAGTGGAATGGAAAGGAAAAACAAACGCTGCCAAGAAAAAAAAATAAAACACTTGGCTATTTTTATTCATTCTACTTCTGCAGCTGTGTGTTGGTTGACTGGTTGGGCGAGGAAAAGATAAAAAAAACCAGTCGTTCGCTGGTGTTAGAATCCGAACGCGAAAGATCGTATTTGAAAATTCAAACTTGAAAATGTGGAAAGTTTACTTTAACTGAATTCTTATTTGAACAAACCTTTGGCATATGCTTGCGTATGACATAATGCTGCATACAATAAGAAGTTTTTGGAATCAAACTGAATTTGGTTTTCAGTTAACCATACTAGATCTATAATCGAATAAAACGCCTCTCGAATTCAGAATGCAGAAACAAAATTCAGTTTGAGAAATGAGATTTAAGTCCAGATTTAGAATTCAGATTGCGAACAGATTCCAAAATTCAGAATTTCAATTCAGTAATCAGATACTTAATCGAAATACAGAATTCAGATTTGGAAGTCATACGAAAACTCTAGAATTCAGATTCAGATTTTAAGTTAAACATTCAGATTGAGGATTTATCTAAATCAGGTTCAGATTTTGATTCAGAATTGATATACTGTATTGCGTGTATTAATGTTTTGAGCAATAGATTAAGCGACCCTACTTTGGGCCGAGAGTCTACTTGGTCCTAAACTATCGAAAATAGCAAATAATTCATCTCGCTGGCATAGGATTAAAATATTCTTATGCAAATATTGAACTCTTATTCTTCCCTTATCCTATCATACTGCTTTTTAATATAGAAAACCATTCTTTTAAAATTTTCAACCAAAGCCAAAGTTTAAAAGGAAAACTCTATCGCTGTGATGAATATGATTCATGGTACCTATTTTTCTTAAAACAAAAGAAAATCAATAAAAACCTGGAAAATTTGTAAAGGTCTTAAAATAGGATACTTTCGACTATAATGTTCCATATTAGATCTGACGTCACCATAACTTTGTTTCAATATCAACCAATCAATAAAGGTGCGAATTTTCAATGGGGGCTTAACTCCGTGGGCATGGTAAGAGGCTCATTTATACCACTTTGATATAAATGGGTATGCCTTGTCGCGCAAGATCTTAAAGAATCGAATAGTGAGAATATCACACCAGATCTTGCGAACACGAACGGACCACTGATGAACACCAGTGAAACGGAACCTACGTGTTGGCCCCACGGCTTTAAACAAACGTCTTACCAGTGTTCAATATGGTCCGATCAGTATTGATTGTTTGACCTGATTTAATTTTTATTACAATTTGTTTAATAAAGTTTTATATTTCAGGTCCTTTTTTAAGAGGTTCAGATGTGTCACCGTACCCTAGGCTGTAATGGATCAAGGATTAATTACTCAATGTGTTACTAGGCAAGGTAAAGGTTTTACAAGAACTAGAGGCTCATTGGATCAGAATGCTTTTTCGACAGTTTCCTGTTAACAATAATTCTTTCTCGTTTCAACGCATTTTGGTAGATTTGCCTATTGTTCGGTTAGGTTTGAAATTCAATTAGGAGAGTCGAAGAAAGATGGTACGATATTGAAAAACAATAATAAAAAGGCAGTCCAGGAAAATAATATCGGGAATTAAAAAAGGAATGTAATTTATTTCAACCGAAACAGATTGAGGAAAATTGCTCTGAGAAGTTGTTCAGAGTTAGCGATGAGGCTTTAGAAGAACAGTATTGTCATTAGTAATATGGGCCTGTTCGGTTATTAATCATTTTTTTTATTGTTTGTGTAACGTAGAATTTTTACAACTGCTGCAGTGATAAACACCTTTTAATGGAGATTCGGTTTTATGGTATCTAAGTTGTTAATATAATTACAGAGTAGCCACGCATTTGTTCTGAACCTCTAAAGACTTACATATTTGGAAATATATTTTATTAGCCAATCTATGCTAATCTCAAGCGAAAACTATCATGGGCTCAAAGTTTTTGATAAGAGTAAGGTTAGGTGACAGGTAGGGTCCAACATAATACTACAAACCTCAGCTCTACAGTGGCTACTATTTGTTGCTCACTCCACACGACACAATACTACTCACTATCATGATAAACCTCAGCCATTGTTGTTCATTCCACACAACACAATACTACTCACTGTGAAAACAAAACGCGGCCCTACAAAGGCTAATATTTGTTGCTCACTTCACACGACACAATACTACTAACTATCACGACAAACCTTAGCACTACAAAGACTACTATTTGTTGTTCACTTCACACAACACAATACTATTCATTGTGGCAACAAACCTCAGCTACCCCAAGCTACTTTTGTTGATCATTTTACACAGCACAATACTACCCACAATCACGACAAACCTCAGCCCTACAAAGGCGACAACAAATAGTTGTTCACCTCACACAACACAATACTATTCATTGTGACAACAAACCTCAGTTCTACAAAGGCTACTATTTGTTGTTCATTCCACACAACACAATACTACTGACTGTGAAAACAAAACTCGGCCCTACAAAGGCTACTATTTGTTGCTCACTTCACGCGACACAATACTACCCAAGTAACCGTAAGCACTAACACAGCAGTTAATTTCGCCAGAACTAGCTCACAGTGCAAATAGAGGGCAGAGAAGCTTTAAAGCTGTTATGGGATAGCATTTTGACAATTCGTTAGTGCTCATGGTTACTTGGGTACTCACTATCATGACAAACCTCAGCACTACAAAGGCTACTTTTTGTTGTTCACTTCACACAACACAATACTATTCATTGTGGCATCAAGCTTCAACTCTACAAAGGCTATTATTTGTTGCTCACTTCATATGGCACAATAATACTCACTATCACGACAAACCCCAGCCCTACAAAGGCTACTATTTGTTGCTCACTTCACATGGCACAATACTACACACTGTGAAAACAACCTCAGCCCCACAATTTACTATTTGTTGCTCACTTCACACGACACAATATTACTTAATATCACGACAAACTTCAGCCCTCCAATCTACTATTTGTTGCTCACTTCACATGGCACAGTGTTACACGTTTACACATTATACAACCGATATAAAATACCCTCGCTCGCAATACGATTCATTGGCAAACCCACAGCCCTGGTGCGCCAGGGCTTGACTTGTCAGAGAGCAACCGGAGTTTAAATGAGACAGATTCTTAATTCGCCCGGTGTATTGCGGACTCCTCCCAATCCAACCCATTTCATTTACCTTGCTTTTCCCCGTGGTGAGAAATTTTGGCCTCAAAAGGGCCGTGTGATTTCTCATAAAGCTGCCGCATGAAAAAAAATGCAATGGTGTTTAACTCAAAACCTATATTGAACATTTGTTTCCTATTTCCAAAACGACAAAGTGTGTAGCAGAATGATGGACGAAGAGAACGCGGGTGGCAGTTGGGCAAAGAAGCACCCGTCGTCGAAACGAGAAAAAATCATCTACAGCGGAAGAGGCAGCTAGTTCGAATTTTCCAGGAGAAAAAGCGCCGCCTGGAGAAGGAGGAGCTCGTGGAGCTGGGTCAGCTCCATCGATCCCAGAAAACACGAAAGTGCTATCAGAAGCTCAACGCATCAACGCAACGCAGAGGCTTCGCGCCGCAGGCCGAAATGTGCCGGGATAAGGACGGAGGCATCCTGACGGACAATCGTGAGAAGACCAAAAAATGGAAGCAGTACTCGAATGAACACCTCAAAGGCGCACATACAGGAGACCAATACTGTGGGGGAAGATGGAAAGTACATCGCTGGCATAGCCAATGTCGAGGTGGAGCCACTCCCAACGATGAGTGAAGTTAAGGAAGCCATTCCCAGCTGAATAGCAACAAGTTGGCTGGGAAGAATGGCATCGCAGTTGAACTCATCAAAATGGGCCAGAACAATTGGCCGATTGCCTACATCGTTTGATGGTCTGGATCTGGGACACAGAGCAGCTACCGGAAGAGTCGAAGAAGGGGGTAATATCCCACATCTACAAGAAGGGCGACAAATTGGACTGTGAGAACTACCGAGCAATCACTGACCTTAATGTCGCCTACAAAGTGTTGTCCCGAATCCTACTCCACCGTCTGACGCCTTAAACAAACAGATTCGTGGGAAGTCATCAGGTCGGCTTCCCTCAGGGACGGTCTACGACAGACCAGATCTTCACATTATCACAAATCCTCAAAAATACAGTGAACATCAAGTCTCTTCGCATCATCTATTCATCGACTTAAATGCCGCATACGACACGATCGACCGTGACGAGCTATGGGAGATCATGGACAAGAACAGCGTTTCCGGGAAGCTGACCAGGCTGATCAAACCTTACACGATGTATGGAACGCAGTGCTGTGAACGGATTTCAGGTGAATTGTCAAGTTCATTCGAATCATGCAGCGGGCTTCGACAAAGTTATGGTTTATCCTGCATGATGTTCAACGTAGTGCTAGAAGGTGTTTTTCGACATACGGTGGGCGAAATGCGGGGCACGATTTTCAACAGATTCAGCCAACTTATCTGCTTTGCCAATAACTTTAAAAAAGTCGGCAGATCATCTGCGTAGGAGGAAAAGATCTACTGAAACGCGAAGTAAGAATATTTGGTTCCTACTATGAACTTCACAAGCAACTGCGGTTGAGAAAATTTAGCCCTCGCACGAAGTGTAACCTGGACATGACGTTCATTAGACCGGTTGTTCCCTACGGGCACAAGACATGGATATTAATCGAAGAGGACTTGCGTACAATCGGGGTATTTGAGCGACGAGTGTAAAAACTATCTTCGGAGACGTGCAGGAGAACGGAGTGTGGAGGTGAAGAATAAACCACGAGCTCGTACGATTCAACGGCGAACCCAGTATCCAGAAAATGGTGAAGGCTGGTCGGATACGCTGGGCAGGACATGATGCGAGAATGCCAGACGACTTTCTTGTAAAACAGGTGTTCCCTACGAATCCGGTAGGAACGAGACGAGCAGGGCGCAAAGAGCGTGGTGGTTACACCAAATGGAGCGTGATCTGGCGAATGTGGGATGTCCGAGAAATTGGAGAACGGTTGAATGGACCGAGTGAGTTTGAGAAATTTGGGTCATCAAGTTATGTCGTCAGTCGTGAGACAAAAAACTATTTTGAAGGGGATAATTCACCGTGAATTTGTTTATGAAAATTTTGTGCGGCTTTATCCAGTCCGTTCGTAACATGTGTATCGGTCGAAGCATCTCTAATCAACTGCATTACAGAACGAAGTGCCTGTCTATTCGGTACTTCTTCTTCGATACAATTGATTGGTGCCCTCACCAACAAAAAAAATAGTATGAGGTCAAGTTTCTATTCAAAATGCTCCTCGCTCTTTTCAACACCTTAGTAATTTGCTTACTACGATCTATCCGTCTATCATTTCAATTCTATAATACTTGATAAAGCCGCTCAAAATTTCCAAAACAAAAAAACTATGTAAATAAATAAATTATTGAACATTTCTTACGTTTTTTGCCAGCTAAACTAAAATAAACTACTAGTAAGTAAACACAAAAAATGTTTAACTATTGTGCTGCTGATAGAGCTGACTAGGGGTGAAAATGTTTGAGATAATCATATGGTCATATTTGTTAAAAAAATTCACTTTGTTCAAAAGTCGTTCTAATTTTGGAAGAAAAAAGTTTAAATAAGAAAAAACTAGTATCGTATCCCGTTTTAAAATAACCGCAATTTGTACAAAATTGTGAAGTGTCCTGTAGTAAAGAACTAACAGGATGTGGGATGAAAAAATCAGGTTCAGAAACCTCGGCTGCAGTAGGTTCCGACATCAAAACAGCATCAGCCTGGCTCCTGCCAACTTTAAATGTATCAATGTATGTAATCAACGAAGAATGTGTCCTATCGGCGAACACCTATTCTGTGAGATCCAACCTTTTTACGGTTTATAACTTTTGCATTGTATGATTTTAATATGAATAATTCACGCTTTTTTCCTCCCCTTGTTCCAGTATTTTCTGTTGTGGCCTGGCTGTAGTAATCTCTACATGCCATATTTAATTGTAACAGAGATTACTTTGAAAAGTTGCAAAGTTGTGAGTTGTATGAGAAAATTTATAGGAAGAAAGTGTGTTTAAAAATCCAAACCAATAATTTCCGATCGATTTCTGAAAAATTTTTACTGGAGATTTCATGAATTTGGTTGATGAGACCTGAACTGACAAGCTGAGACATCTCCTGATTGTCAAACTTGTATGGGAAATGGGGGTAAAATGTTTACTTAGATTTTTCCACTAGGGGCAAAGATATTGATTTTTAGCGATTATCTGATTAACACACTTTTTTACCCATTGTACCTGTTATACTATAACATCTAGGTAAAATCTGAATCCTTGGTTTAACGAAAGATGATACATTGATGAGAAATCAGTTTATTTCGCATGGGTTCATTTATTCATCAGTTATGAAATATCGATTTTCATAACTCCCAAAGGCCATATCCCTCAAACTTAAAACTACACACAAAATATGATGAATGATTCGAATTCAAGCAGCCATTTTTTTACTGTTTTTAGACACCTAGGCAAGGATCATAGTTTGAAATATTAGGAACTGCTTTGTCATACTACATTTTTCTATTAAGCTGCAATATGGGAATGATTAAATGTCTGGCATAACATCATCCATTGTGCAACATTCTCCGGAGCCATGTTTATAAACAACTCCAAACGTAGTCAGCTACCATTTACTGGTAGAAAAAAAAGAACAAGAAACCCGTTCAACAACGACGACGATTACACCGCGCTGATAAGAAAAGCTTCGATGCACACGCTTCGAGCACATGGCCCCGGGTTAGAATCTCTCGTCTCCTCGAATCTGTCCTCGAACCGTGTCGTGGTTCGTCGAATGATGATGCATTCCAATTTCTATTTCGATGGCATGTCAAAGTGATGATTAGGTTGGTTGGTACCTTAATGCTTGGCGCGGGGAAAGAGGAAGAAGTAATAAAAATAAACTAAAGTTCAGGGAGTAGGTAATTCTAGCTAGAGGATGCTTGTTGGCTGCCTATCCGACTGTGGAATATGACTCGTCGTATGAAGGAAGTATACACAACAAAAAAAGTTAATCAAACACCGTCGATGAACGAACAATGTTGTTTCCACAGCCCATACATACAACACTTATCGGTAGGGCAGGATTTCCCAGACTTTTCAGTGAAAAAGATCTCAACGGGAGAAAATCTACCTACCAAGCCTATTGTTGTCAATTTTAAAAATTCTTATCATACCCCGCATAGAAAAGGCTTGACAAAATCAGCAAAGCTACCTTAAATCAACTTTTATCACTTTTTAATGTTAGAAGAACGTTAACCTCAACAATATCAATATTAGTTGAAGCTAAAACATTTGTTTTCGCGAGAGCTGCGAATGATTTCAGTCACACTCAACATGTGTTGTAAGGGTTGGTATAGGAAAAAAAATATATTGGAAATTCAAGATAAACTAACTGCCGTTCATTGCCGTTGGGAAGATCGGGAAACACTGGAACGCAGTACTGAGTTTTAATGTTTCGGTTGATCCGTAGTCGTAGATAGTATACCTATAGCACATCTTTCTAGTATAGTGTAAAACGACGTTGAAATGTGACAACGTTGCCGAACTTGATTAGGTTCTACTAGAACCTCCCTATACCTATGTACATATATTTATATTCCCGTATTGACTCATTCTAGACAGCTTACAGCCAGGGATACCAACTGTTACATCTGATTCATATGACACGTCATATTCAATTTTAACCCATAAAACCGGCTATAGTAAAAAAAATAATTAATCGTAATACCTAGTACGATTCAAGCAATCATCGAAATGAAGATAGATGGCTGACGACATCTCACTTCAAATACTTTTTGCAGAGATTTATTGAGAATATTTTCGAGTAATTCGTAAGTCTTTCGAAGCTTGGACTTGAACGACATCATTGAACTTTCAAAACTATTTTAAAAGCTTGAAATTCCACACAACCCTCGTACGAAAGCAACTTATTCCTTCACACCTATTTTGCAAAAAAAGCGTCTTCCCACAAGTTAACGAGAAGAAAGGAGGATGAGACATCTAGAACCAACAAATTTATGTTCGATATTAAAAGTCCAGTTCTGGGGACCAGTTTGGATCGAGCTCTTCGTCCCTACATCCCGACCCGGTTTTGTGAGTAAAGCCAGATTACCAACGACCCCATCCGAATGGCAGAATTTGCACGCTCTGGGCCAGCTAGTCAGCCAACAGCTCAGTGCTCATTACATTCCTATACGGTATGTGTACAGCGCAGAAATAAACATTAACATAAAGATTGGACAACCTGTTTGGAAAGTTCCGTTATACGTCGTCCTATCTGGTGTCGGGATTTTGGAATGGCCAGCCATCGTCAACGTTTGGAATCGGAGTCTCGCGTATGAAAGTAAACTGAATTTTTAGCAATGCGAAATTAGCTGCTCCTTGGTCGGGTGGCGAATTCAAGGCGACAATCTGGATTGGGGTTTCAGGTTATGTTTGTTTGTGTGAATTTTCGTACGGGCGATGTCGATGAAAGTCTAAACATAAATATATACATGGTAATAATGAACGAAAATTTTAGGATCATATAAAATGAAAATCTGGGTTTGAACTAATCAATTATAGGTAAGTTACAAATGTTGCCGATTATGACGGATTATCCAATTTTATACGGGAATTTTCAAATATTCAATTTTAAAATTTAGGAAAGTTGCGATCAAGCCCGGTTAGCCGAAAATCTTAGAAAGAAACCCAGTTTTTACCTGATTGATTCACAATGCTTGCCTAACCAAATAAAAACCTGGAGTTGAATTATAATAAATTATTTTGTGTCAAACGGAAATTTGTCAAGCTCAGTATATTGCTTTGGAATAACAATGATGTCTGGTGTCTTCAAACAATAATTGTTAATACATCATGCAAATGATGCATAAGAGTTAACCTTTCTTAAAACCCTGATTAAGTTTAAATTCATTCCAATTTTTTTAATAAATCTATCATCTCCCAAAATTCTTTTATATAGAAACATCAAAGATATATGCTAACATATTCTCATGATTAATTGCAGATCATCGAAAGCAGATTAGAAAGATCGAAGGTAGAATTAATATTTCCATCATGACAATAACATTAAAATTTTAGACTTAGAATTAAAAATTAGAAAAAAAAGTAATACAAATAAATTCAAATTCCATACAGATACAGATATAAAAGTTCAAGAGAAAAATTAGAACTAAAATCATTATTTCAAATAAAGATTTGAGCAACAGATAGCAAATGAATTTCTAACTAAAAAATAAGAAACAAAGTTGTAATCAGGGCCGAAGCACGAATTACAAAATTTATAATTTAAATCCAAATATTTAATTTCAATTTCATATCTTAACAAAATCGTGTTCATGCAATTTTGCTTTTATCTAACAGTTCTTCTAAATGTGACAAAGTGTTCAAATTACAGAATCATAAATCTGGAAGAAGATAAGATCAAAATCATATTCATATTTAAAGAATTACTCAACGAAATCCGCAGTTCAATTATGAATTATTCATAAAGCATAAGCAGGCTATATACCCCCATTAAGCAGAAAACTGATTTTCTCAAATATTACATCGAATATTTTTACAAAAACTACATACAGATAAGCAGGCATCTGTTTTCTATACATTGGAGTAATTTTTATGTTGAAATCTCCTTCAGATTTCGGGAAAACGATTTTATTATAACTGTTGTCTAAAATGCCGAACCTCTAACAGGCTATATGCGCCTATTTATGTTTTGGGCAAAATTTCTTTTTTTTTTCTGGCAATATTTCCGTATAACTTTATTGAAAATGCTAGAAACTGATAAATTTCACATGACAAGGCTGAAGTTTTATCAAAATCTATGTCTTTTATAATTTTAGGGAATAAAACAAAAGTTAGAAGTTTAGAAAACCCGAATTGAAAATGAAAATTTGGGGTGTTTTGTATTGGTAACTTTGAGATAATCGAATTATCACTGAATGCTGCTTGATTTGTTCGGATTTTTTGTAAAAAAAATCCAAACCAACTGGTCAGATTTTGCTAGGTTTTAAAATATTTCGTCTGATTTGTGAGAAAAATTCTGCAATTCTATTTATGATATGATTATGAGTAATGTTTATAATTTTACATTTTATAAAAATGTGTGAAAAATTCTGCAATTCTATGTATGATATGATTATGAATAATGTTATTCTTTTTTCTTCCTCGGAGGCTCCTCTTGAACCGGGAGGCCCGGGGCAATTGGCTCCTTAATCCGGGCTGCCTGGTGGCAATGGATGTTTGGGAAAAATTTCATGCTCGAATTTTGAAAATATACAATCAATTACATTTGGTAGATTGGTTAAAAAACACTAAATTGTGCAAATTGAGCAAAGCTGAGCTCGACCTTATGAATTATGAAATAAAAAATTGAACTCTCTCTGTTCGACTGAATACACTTAGCGAGTTCATTTCGAACTGGAACAGCAACCAACGAACACGACGCGAAATTTTGTCTTTCCGGAACAATTACCGGAAGACTATGAAGGAACTTTATAATGGAATGTTCACCATGTCAGCGTAAAATACTGTCCGTCACTGTCATCATACGGGAAGCGGCTTGGAATGTCCGGTAACTTCCGGATGTTTTTTTACTTCCCGTGGGAAGTAACATCCGGAAGTTTTCTTTGACCGGGAGTGTCAAAACTTTCCACCGCTCTATAATTGAACCGGAACAGCAACATCCAGGTACATTTGCTGTTTTCAAATTTGACTAATGATTTTTGTGTTTTGGAGGCTATGAATCCAATTTGGAAAAATGAGATCTTTCATACAGCAATCGAGTTTTCAATTATATGTTCTGACAACAAAGGAATACCAGAATACGGATATGAAGAGACCCTTGACTTTTTCCATGCAAATTACACGATGATTAAAAATAAATTACAATCAGTTAATTGGCAATCATCATTTCAGAGCTACAACGAAACTGTCAATCAGGTAGATATTTTTTATAAAATTCTTGGTAATATCTTGAGTAAATATGTCCCAATAAAATAAAGCGACGAACGAATAATAAACGAAATCCACCATGGTTTTCAAAAGAGCTTAAGCATCTTAGAAATAAAAAGCAGAAAGCGCATAAAAACTGGAAGAAGACACCATCGCTAGCTAAAAGTTTAGAATTTCAAGAAGCATGCAACCAATTAGCAATATGTGTTAATACCTCCTTCGAAGAATATAATAGGAAAACAGAAAAAAAACATTAAATCTAACCCAAGAAATTTCTTCAAGTATGTAAGTTCTAAATTGAAAAGTAATAATTTTCCATCTCGTATGCACTTGAACAGCGCTAACGGTAATAATTCCCATGAAATATGTAATTTGTATGCCAATTTCTTCCAAAGCGTTTACACTAGTTTTTCGGAAGCCGATTGCGATACTGCGTTTTTCGATTATCTTTCCGACTCAGCATCATTGACTGTGGTAGATTCAATCACCCTTGAGGAAATACACAAATCAATTTGCTCACTGGATAGCTCCAAAGGACTCGGGCCAGATGGAATTCCTCCATTACTTTTAAAAAATCTTGTAAATGAACTTAGTATGCCCTTGTTTCTTCTGTTCAACTCATCGTTGAAATCCGGTGTTTTTCCTCAAGTATGGAAAGAATCTTTTCTTGTACCTATTTTCAAGTCGGGGAAAAAGTCTGATATTAAAAATTAACGGGGTATAGCAATCTTGTCGTGCATACCGAAACTTTTTGAAGCAAAAGTGAATGAAAAAAAATATAATCAATTGAAAACACTCATAACTGAAAAGCAACATGGATTTGTAAAAGGACGATCTACAACGACAAATTTACTTGAATTTATTTCTTATAATATCCACTCCATGGATCAAGGAAATTCCGTTCAAGCACTATACACGGACTTCAGTAAAGCTATTGATAGAATCGATATCCCTTTGTTAATTTCTAAACTACATAAAAACGGATTCAGTGCACAACTGCTGAAATGGATTGAGTCGTATTTGACAAACCGTACACAAATTGTTAGATTCAATGGTTCACTTTCGAAAAGCATCTCCGTTACATCTGGTGTGCCTCAAGGCTCCCATCTCGGTCCCTTATTATTTATCTTATACGTCAATGACATTACTTATCTACTGAATCAGCTAAACGGGCTTATATATGCAGACGATATGAAGCTTTATATGAAAGTTAATGGCGAAGAAGATTTCAGAGTGTTTCAAAATGAAATAAATTTATTTTACAAATGGTGCAGTAAAAGTCTTCTTGAGCTCAACGTGAAAAAATGTTCAAATATTGCATTTACAGGGAAAAAATATCCGTCATATGAAATTGTTATATTCGGAAATGAGCCTGTGGCGAGAACCAATAGTCTCAGACTCAATTACCAAGCTACGAATCACGCTGTTTACTAATAAATATTAAACCATTAAGTTTTAGAAGAGAATTTGCTGTAATCTCTTTCGTAAATGACACAATTAATCAGCGTGTTCAGTCTACTTATCTACTAAATCAGTTAAACTTTTATTGCCGTGTCGCCAGTTGAGAACCAGAAATCTTTTTATTTTAATCTCTGCTCGAACTGATTATGGAAAAAATAGTCCAATCAATTGTCTAATACAGAATTATAATAAAAACTACCAGAACATAGATTTTACTATGTCAAAACAGCAGCTAAAAAGTGCTTTTTACGGCAACAGAACCTAACATATTGTAGTATGTAAGTTAATATTAAGATTGCAGCTCCTAGGTTTAAGAATATATATGAAGCTTACGATGTTTGGCGAAATAAATAAATAAAAAGAATAAATTTGAGTTCGGCTGCTGAACTTAGTATTGCGATGCAATACTAAGTTATGCGATTGCCAGCGAACTCAAAGTTGAGGGATGCCACTGAAGTGCTGTTTTGAACCAAAACCACTTAATTTTGAGTTTAAAAAAAGGAGCGTGTGCCAAATGACTTACAAATGCATGAAACGTCGAGATCTGGTGTTATCGCGGAAAAAAATTTAAGTCAAAAAGAGACTTTCTGGGACTTCCGAAAATTTTCAATAATGGCTGGTCATTTGGCAAAAACATTTAATTTTAGATTTTCTGGATTCTCTCTGATTCCCCTTTTCGTTATTTGTAAAATTCTAAAATAGATATAGGACGAAAAAAAATATTTTTTTGAGTTTCCCCAAATTTTGACGTTTTTTGCATTTTTAAGATTCAAAATTAAAATTTCGATTTTTCCGAATTCTTTGGAGATTTTTGAGGGTCTAAAAACGAACTTTTAGCGCTTTGATGTAACCCCAAAATCAAGTCCGATTGAACTGAAATTTTGCACAGATAAGGCAAATCTTCAAAATTTATGTGGTCGGTTTGTGAAATTCGACATGACCCATTTGGCTGCCACCATAATGTAAATAAACTAAAAATTCCTTTTTGCTGTTATTTTTGCTTGAAATAATAATGATTGGATACTCGATTCAACCCTTTGTTTCTTTTGAAAGCTCTAATGAAACTTTTACTAAACAATATTGTTTAAATTATTTTTAAAATGTTCAAAAAGCTCAATTAAAACTCCAATAAAACACCCTTTTAAGTTTGCTCCTTGGTTTTTTCTGGCATGCTTTATTAAAGCCCGCATTGCTTGAATTTTCACGCCGTAATAAAAATTATTTGACAATCCTCGATCAAAAGGCAAAACAGGCTGGATTTCACATATTTGAGATTGGAACAGCCATATTTACATATTTTTGAAAAGTTATGGGTGTCGTTGTTGGGTTAAATAAAATAATTCACATTTTAAAAATACTTAACATTTCCTGAATCCGTGCAATATGGGTGTTCAGTGGACATTCTCGACGAGTAGAAGCCAAAATGTTTTTCTAATACCATCTTGAATCCAAGATGGCGGATTCCGCTTTTCTTTCAATTGCTTCAAATCATCAGAAGTTAGCAGAAACTCTTATAACATTGATTTTGGAAGAGGCTAATTTAGTATAAGTCAGAATCTATGTCCAATGTTTTCTTTATGTGGTGTTCTGTGGTACCTAATTTTGTCTTGTTTTGCCTTATTATGCAACGTTTTATCTCGTTCAAGCTTGTTTTTTTTCTTTTTATTTCGTTTTGTTATGTTATGTTTCATTTTGTTTTGCCTAGTGTTGCCTGTTTTATATAGTTTCACCTAATTTTGTCTTGTATTACCTTATTTTGCCTTATTAAATCCTATTTTTGTCTTTATTGTAGAGATTTTCAGCCTTTGACTTGTTCGTCTCTTACGATCTTTTTATACTCTGTATAGTTTACAATTTCCATTTTCTTTGTTACACTGTTCCATTTCGTTATATTTTTGTCTATTTTAGGTCTGACTTACAAAATTTCCCTAACCTAGATTTAGGCTGGCAGAATTCGATCCCTGGACCTCTGGCTTATAAACCAGACGCGTAAGACATTAGGCTAAACGACCACTCATTTTTAAATCCTGTTCTAATTTTTTTCTGTCATATTTATCATTCATTACCTTTTTTTGTTTTGTTTCACCTTAGTTTGCCAGTTTTCCTTGTTTTTATTTTATTTTAAAACTTTGTCCGTTTGTTATTTTATTAATCTGGTTTTGATACGTTTTGTTTTATCTTATTTTATATAGTTTCTTAAAGTTTTGTCTCGTTTTATCACGTTTTAGCGTCATTTCTTATTTCAATTTCTTCTATCCTGTTTTGTTTTGTCATGTTTAATTTTGTTATTGTGTTATCTTGTTCAATCTAGCTTTATCTTGTTTCACCTTCAGTGGGAGAAAAATAGAAGCTCAGAATATGGTTACACTATTTTGTTCTTTAACTTAAAAAAATCATAATTATTTAAAAATTAGGCATGGTGGTCGTCAATCGGTCGCTTTGTCTAGGACGTTTGCGCCATATAACAACATTAAAAGAGTTCCGGTGGATTTGTATGAAGATGAAGGCTAAATTCCTCAAAAAGTTGCGCTGACCGTAATAAAATGTCTGGGATGGTATGAAGACTAACTATCCACACAATTCCAATAAAGGGATCGAAAGAATTTGCTGTGCGGACGATGTGGTACCCACTTTATTATAGCAAAAACAAAATCATAGTTCAGGGTAAATATATGTATGTATAAAAAAAATCATAATCACCACTAATCACCAGATATGAGGCTTCGTTCCTCAACAAAATAACATTGAAAAACAATATCTACAGTAGAAAAATACAAAATAATCAGATTGCTTTCGTCATAAAAATGTAACTCTGCTCAAAAACGCCTCACGCTGCAAAAACATTTGTTTTTTTTTGCATAAAATAATTTAATGACACATGTACATTAGGGTGGCAGCCAAATGGGTCAGGTCGAATTTCGAAAACCGACCTTATTAATTTTGTAGATTAGCCCAAAAAACTAACCTGTGCATAATTTCAGCTGAATCGGACTTGATTTAGGGGTGCCTCAAAGCTTCGGGTTTTTTTTTACCCCCAAAAATCACCAAAGGGGAGGAGACCAAAGGAAATCGAAAATATCGAAATTTGAATTCTGATGCCAACCGACTTAAAAATGCAAAGAACTTCGAAATCTGGTGCTATTTCGACAATTTTTTTTTTGTCAAAATCGATTTTAAAATTTAAAAAATCGCCAAAGAAAATTCGTTAAATCCAAATTTTTATGCCAAATGACTAAAAAATGCATAAAACGTCGAGATTTGATGTTATTAAATGTTAATTCCGGGAAAAATGTGTCAAACTGCCTGGTTTCCCTGTGACGCGATGAAATTCCCGGTATTCCCTGTTCGCTAGCAACCCTTATTAAAACCCTAAATGTCCTTAGATTCCTTAGTACGATGGATCATAATTGTGCGATCTTTTATGAGTGACTTAACAACCACGTTAAACGATGCCCTAAACTAAAAGCATTCTGCTAAATTAACATTTTTTTTTTTAATTAAATGCGAAACGTAGAGCGATGAAATTTTCATTGAGTGCCAATATTTCAGGACATTTGAGAATAATGAAGAAAAACAAACTTAATTCAGTAATTGTGACAAAAATTAATGAAAAAGCATAAGTAAAATATACTTCCTTAAAACTGATGTCATGTCATGATACCTTGCTGGGGCTCTGATTACTTGCGTGCTCTGTTCATTCGTTACGAAATGATAAGGCTGTTTGTTTATTTCAGATGATAAGATTTGACACAGAATTGGTAAAACATTTTTTTCCTTCATTTTAATCGCTTTTCTTTTTATTCATTTCATAATTCTACTAGTTACGTTCACCTCCATACACACTGCCTCAGATGTTGCAGCCGAGGTTATCAGCGCCGTGACCATTCCGGTTGATACGGTTTAAAATTCATGGAAGCTTCCATACTGAGCTGCTCTCTTACGTTTACGAATAAACTGTTATCAGGAAAAAAGTCGCTATCAATTTGAGCAAAAGGTAATAATTGTTAGGCTGCCTGGATTTTGATTCAACAACAATAAGTAGTATGGCGACTATTTCACCGGTAGATTAGTTTAAATGGTTGCTACCAATGTATCAGGCTCTTAAAACTAATCAGCAAGCTCTATTAATTTTGTTATCTGCATTAAATACACTAAGGTCAAAAACGCACTATACAAAGTTCAATTAACCTTCCTAGGCCGTTCGCAAGATTTTGAACAAATTATTTTTCGCTTGTTTTGACTATTAAATTGATTTCGTTCCACTGGTCACATATCTTGACCGATATTTATGAATTTAGATTCATTGTTTAGGAAATTTATTCAAAATTTTAAATATATAAAACTTAAATCGATTTGACTTAGCAGCTGACCTACATAATGCTTTGACAGAAAAACGACTTCATTTTAAAATTCTTATATCTGCAGTAGGGGAGAATGAGGATACTTGATCCCTGGGGATACTTGATTCCTTAGCTATATCTCGAAACTGGAATGTCTTACAAAGATCAAATGTTCTAGAAAAATGTACCAAAATGAGCAAAATAACAATGCTTGTAGTTTAGAAAATTTTAACAAAATAATTGTTTGAGTAATTGAACTTTGTTTGAAAAATTTCACAAAATGTAACTTGAAGATCTTTTTTCATCACTTTAAAATGTTCCTTACATGGGAAAATTATGAAAAAAATATTTGTTCCAATGTATCAATCGTTCGAGCGTAAAATGAACTTCATTATGCCATATTTTCAAAGCAATGGAAAACTCTCGACTTTTTTCAGAAAAAGTTTTCTAAAATGTTGATTATGGGTACAATTGATCCCCTAGAGTTGGGTACAAATGATCCCCCTTCCAAACGGCATATTCTTCTTCTGAATTGATCGTTATGATTGCTGATTACGAAATTACTAATATTTATCCAAAAACTAATATTTATCAAACAATTATCTGAAGAAAAGAGCAAAAATAATTAATTTTCTCTTAATTATAACAAAAAGCGCCTTTAAGTATGCAACGTTATTAGCGTTGAGACAAAGTTATAGAATTTTCTTCTTATGTCTGCTATAAATTGTGAAATGAGAACAAACATGACCAAAATAGTCAATTAACATTCTATCTTGGGGTTTTGTTTGATTTTTATACAAGGATTAGGGCTTCTTGAATAAAAGATCAAGTCTCCTTCAATAGGGGATCAAGTCTCCCCTAACTTCAGAAAAATCGCAATTTTTTTACTCCCACGAAAATGCTTCTAGTTCATCAACGGGTTCAAGTATCGTTCTAATTTTTGGAGCATAGAAACTTGAAGTTATAAGCTGTCAGAAAATGTCAAAGACGGCGAGTTGCTAAATTTTTCCAAAAAGATATGGTGAGAATAAGAAAAGGGGATCAAGTATCCCCACTCTCCCCTATATGTTGGTGTATTAAATTTTTTTTATATGTTTTGAAATTGTGAAAAATAAACCTTTTTAAACATATATAAAAATTTTAGGGTCCCATGGGAGTTCTGGTCGCGATTTTGGAATTACCGAAAAAAAATATTCTCACTTTTCAAAAGAGGTAACATTTTTTCTTAGCAGCGCTGTATCGCATTCATAATTGAACCGTTTTTCAAAATTCAAATTTTATTTTTATTTTGATAACATGATCATCATTTTCACTGAATACACATAGTATCTCAAATATTACTGTTATTCGTAGTACGAGAATGAAAACAAGGAAAAAATCGTGATTTTCGAACCCGTCTGTTATGATGCGCACATTTCTCATTTTGTTATCGTGATTTCTTAAAACTTTTCATCAAACCTGCCCAATTTTTATATACCCAATGATAGATTTTAATCTCTACAATCGATTGATATGCTGTTTATGTGATTTTTCAAAAAATTGTAGTAACGTTTTCCGAATTTACTAAAAGATATCGGAATTCGTCCAGATTTTCAAACGTTTTGTAGCAAGCAAACACAACCCCCCGGGAGAACTTAAATCGAACAAAATCCATGGCTCTCCCGGTCGTGCTCTCGAAATCCGCCTTCCTATAGCAGACTGAAGGAATCGCCCGCATGGTTACGTAGGGTGGTTTGTGCTGATACTTATGAATATTTTTACCTGTAAAATAGCTAAGTCACTGTCTTCATCATTTTGATTGTTTTTCAGCTTTTCAAAGTTACAGAGACCTAGTTCCGAATTTATTTTATCTTTAATGCATAGTGTGGTTTCAAAACGACACTTAATTTAAATTATTTCGGAAGCGCGTTTATATTGTTATATTAAAAACAGTCACAACCAATGTTACAACGATTTAAATCTTTAAGTTTATAATACTATGAATATCGAGTTTTAATTTACATGTGAAGTATTAGACAAAATATGCATAAAAGTAGTTTAAATCATAATTTGGACTCTTAGTGGTGTTAGGAGAATTAAAAGCAGTTTTGAATGAATTATTAATTGCCATATCAATTAAAAAAAAAAATCGTGTTTCAAAAGGTTAAGACATTATTATGTTCTAGAAACTTGTCCTTTTTCATAGTATTTTGATCGACATCTTTTGTTTCAGTGATATTATTTGAAATCGACATTCTTCATTTACATAAGTGTGATTTTTATTATTTAACTCATGTTTTCTTCAAAAAGATTCATAATTGTTTTTGATATTCGACTGAGTTAAAATTTTTTAATATTGGTAGATGAACGGCTTTTCAGTCAATTTTTAAAATCAAAACGATTGTTATTTATTACTGTCCAGACGTTTCGGCTATTTGTTGCAGCCTTCTTCAGTGGAAAATAATTGTCATAGATTCAACAAAAATCAGAATTCTAATTCAAATTTGACAGTTTCGAATTTAGTATCATAAATATGAAACTTACAATTTTTGAGTACGAATTTTCAATCGTGAGTTTGTTCTTTTTTGAATAAGGGTTTAAAAAAGAATGCAAAATTGTGTTAATTCAAAAATTCACCATTGGAAGCTTAGTATTGTGAAACAGTGAGTTTTCGAATTTAGAAAAAATAAATTGTGAACAAAGAAATGTGAATCGTGAATATTGAATTATTTATTCTTAAATTTTATTCATCATTCGGATTTGAGCTTCAGATTAGTAATCTAAAATATAATCAGCAAATCTTCTTTTAATATGTATGGTTTTTGAAATATTTCAAAAATTAACATCGAAAACATTCACACTTGTGTAAAAGTAGTATGTGTGTATGTAAATTTTATATTATAATAAAAATCAAAGAAGATGCCACCGAAATTATTTTGCAAAATGAGGATTCTTAAAAATATCTTAAAACATTTCTGAACTAGGTCTCTGTAACTTTGAAAAGCTGAAAAACAATCAAAATGTTGAAGACAATGAATAAGCTATTCTACAGGTAAAAATATTCATAAGTATCAGCACAAACCACCCTACGTAACCATGCGGGCGATTCCTTCAGTCTGCTATAGGAAGGCGGATTTCGAGAGCACGACCGGGAGAGCCATGGATTTTGTTCGATTTAAGCTCTCCCGGGGGGTTGTGTTTGCTTGCTACAAAACGTTTGAAAATCTGGACGAATTCCGATATCTTTTAGTAAATTCGGAAAACGTTGCTACAAATTTTTGAAAAACCACATAAACAGCATATCAATCGATTGTAGAGATTAAAATCTATCATTGGGTATATAAAAATTGGGCAGGTTTGATGAAAAGTTCTAAGAAATCACGATAACAAAATGAGAAATGTGCGCATCATAACAGACGGGTTCGAAAATCACGATTTTTTCCTTGTTTTCATTCTCGTATTACGAATAACAGAAATATTTGAGATACTATGTGTATTCAGTGAAAATGATGATCATGTTATCAAAATAAAAATAAAATTTGAATTTTAGAAATCGGTTCAGTTAAGAATGAGATACAACACTGCAAAGCAAAAATTCATAAAAAGATGCTATTTTTCAGAAAATCCACGCTAGCGACCAGAAATTCCATATGACCTTTAATTTTTCTATATGTTTAAAAAGATTTATTTTTCACAATTTCAAAACTTATAAAATTGTTTCAATACGTCAAAGCAATTAGAAGATATGGGAATTCTGAGAAGACATTATTTTCGGGGGTTTTTTCCATTCGGAGCAGAATCCAGACGTTCGGATAAGTTACATCAACTGAAATTTCATACATTCAGAAACTAGAATAAATTTCCTAACTAATGAATGTAAAATCATGAAAATCGGTTAACATACATCATCAGGGGAACGCGCGCAAACTCTCGGGTCATATTGACCCGAACGGCTTATGTGTAACTTTTTTTTTCGGCTTGCCAGTTGGGGCACTTCCGGTGGTCACCGGAAGTTGCTATTTCTACAGGTTATGTATCTCGTGGTTTTAGTAATATGTTCCAAATTTCATATTTTTCCAATTTTTTTCAAAAGAGTTATGACTATTTTAAAGTTCGCTTCGGGTCATATTGACCCGAACGGCCTAGGAAGGTTAAAACCTTCTTAGGAAGTAAAAAGGTTTCATGTACACTGCCGGCCAAAAGTTTGGGATCACCCACTAAAAAACATGCACATTTTGATCGTTCATATCTCAGCCGTCTTAGGACATATTGAAAATCTTCTGATCTCATTTGAAAGATAATGAGCAATAGCTATCTCGGAGGTATTTTGCCTAAATATAATGTTTTAGTTTTGAACTTAAAACTTAACCTAAAGTTATAACATTTTCAAAAGATCGCACTCAATATTCAAAGCCGATCATCTCGGGATAGGGTGGACCAAATCTCAAAATTTGAATGGCATTAGAATTCCTGTTCTTTACTTCTCAAAACACAATCAAAAAATTTTTTGAAAAAATTCAAAAACGCATTTTTAATTAATAAAATTGACACTTGAGTTGTCGTCCAAAAGTTTGGGATCACCTCTTTGTATGGCGAGTTTGGGATCACTCTTATAAAAACATGCAAATTTATTTTATTCATATCTTTCTCATTTAACATCGTATTGCAGATCTGAAGGGTTCATTTGGAAGCTTAGGAATTGTTGTTTTTTAATAAATTCATTCAAAAATTATATTTTAAGGTGAGAATTATGAAAAAAATCTGGGAACTTTCAAAAAAACAATAAATTTCAGGTGATTTTTTTATGGTTATCACTTCAAAATATAATTTTTGAATGAATTTATTAAAAAATAACAATTCCTTAGCTTCCAAATGAATCTTTCAGATCTGCAATACGATGTTAGATAAGAAAGATATGAATAAAATAAATTTGCATGTTTTTATAAGAATGATCCCAAACTCACCATACAAAGAGGTGATCCCAAACTTTTGGACGACAACTCAAGTGTCTATTTTATTAATTAAAAATACGTTTTTGAATTTTTTCAAAAAATTTTTTGATTGTGTTTTGAGAAGTAAAGAACAGGAATTCTAATGCCACTCAAATTTTGAGATTTGGTCTACCCTATCCCGAGATGATCGGCTTTGAATATTGAGTGCGATTTTTTGAAAATGTTATAACTTTAGGTTAAGTTTTAAGTTCAAAATTAAAACATTATATTTGGGCAAAATACCTCCGAGATAGCTATTGCTCATTAACTTTCAAATGAGATCAGAAGATTTTCAATATGTCCTAAGACGGCTGAGATATGAACGATCAAAATTTGCATGTTTTTTAGTGGGTGATCCCAAACTTTTGGCCGGCAGTGTAAATAGAATCTCAATGGGAATGCCATATTAAAAACTAATATGAAAGCAAATTTACTTATAATCTCTGCACAATTATCGAAGTTATTGATCTGTAAAATACACCTTGACGCTTCATTCCAAATTACCCGGGGCTGTTGAATGATTATATGGTAATGATACCTTCAAACTGCGACGACAATTTCGCATAATTCATTACTTTCATTCTTTTCATAAATAATCTGCCCCCAGGTGAACTTACCCAGAAAAATGTCCTACCGCGCTGACGAATGAATCAAGAAACGCGCTGTGAGTTTGATTGAGTGGCCACGATGTGGGGGGAAAATGAATGAAAAATGTATCGATAACAGATTGTTCCTTTCCTTGGCGCCTGCCGTTTCGTGTATGTATTGCTGTGTTGGCTCACAGACGAGATTTACCTTTTTCCTGAAATTATTGCATGCACGGGCATGATCAAGGAAAACATTTCCCGTCACGTAATGTAATCGTGCAACACTCACGATGGTGCGACGTGATGGCAATTGTGAATGAATGATTATTCGGAATGGTTATCATATTGGAAGGTACTATGTGATTCAATTAGCCTGTTTTTTTACTTTGCTCATGAAAAGCAATTTGATTCAACTCAAGCCAATAGATTGATTTATATACATGTCAGTTATATCTACAGAAAGCTTTAGTTGTTGCGCAGCCCAATGGATGTCTTAACCATTTTCCAGTAGGATTCTCCACATAAAGGAAAATATTTTGCTAAATTTGCAACAACAATTTTCAACAAATTTATTTTTCAGTCCAGCCGATTGTATGTACTCCAGAGCGTTTTTCGTCTGTACCATGTACCTGTAACATGCCAAGTAATTTAATTTTGAACGATACCGTCAACTGGGGCGTCATGAAACACTTTTCAACTTCAATTGCTTCTAAAAACTTAATGTCCACAGATAATCTTACCGTTGGTATATCAAACGTCAAATTGACGTAGTCAGAAAAAAATATTGGTTTCACCAGTTATTTTTGAATCAACAAAAACATGCGATTTTCACCCAACTCAGAAAAAGGAGATAGTTTACGGAGAGTAAAGTATAGTTTTTTCAACGATATTTCGCCTATATTCAATTGAATATATTTTTGATTGATTCTCGTCCAACTATAAATATTTGACTTTCATCTATAAATATAATGGGTTTTTCTGATGGTTGAACTATCTATACATTTAACTATAAATATAATAGATTTAACTATATCAATATGATTGATTTTTTGCATTCAACTATACTGCCCATACTCGCATAACAGTCCCATATGCATGTTCGTCATTTTTCATCTCACCTGACATTTCGTTGTTTTGATAAAACAATAAAAAAAATTTGTTCTTGAAATTTCGAAAAAAATATAAACTTGTGACTGTCCCATATGATACATACCCGCATTACAGTCCCATATGTGAAATACCACGGATGTATTTACTTTAAAATAAGATTCTAATCACTTGATGTCGAATTATGTACACTAGTTTTAGAAGGCAGGTAAAAATAAGGAAGAAATATCTTTCTGTGGGAAAAAACTATAAAAATTACAATGTGGAATTCGGGATATTTAGAAATTCAAAAATGATTAAATTTAAGTCTTTGAAAGTAGCATGGTGAGCAAAACAAATTCTGTATAGGACTGTTATGCGAGTAGATTAGAAAATGGTCTCGAATATGCTCGCATAACAGTCCCATAGCAAATAAAAATGGTGCTCCCAAACCTAGAACACATTCGCTCAAACGATTTTCGTTTATGCTGAAAGTTGTGGTCAAAATTTTAAAATATTTTTCAAAACAGAAAAAGCTGAATTTCTCGCTTGCTTGTTTTTGCATATGGGACTATTATAAACGTAGGGGCAGTAGACTGCCCTAGATTTGTATGGAAAATTTAAAACACGTTATGCACTGCATGGGAAGGGGTCGCTCAACGAGCCTGAAGTTTGAGAGTAAAGATAAACATGTTATAAGGTGTCAAAAATGTGCTAATTTTATTAAGGGTGGTCTTAAGCAAAGTTAATGAGACCGAGCGGTCGAACATATTGACGCCTCATCAACAGAGATGAATATCATTATTAAAAAAGTGAGCCCATTTTTCGAAACCTGATAACTTTTTTATCTTAACTCTTATCGAAATGCAGTCTTCGAATGAAATATTTGTCATAATTTGGGCTTTAAAAACCCATATTTAAAAGAAATCGACCGAAGGGGACTAAAGTTGTTAATGAAAAACTGTGTTTTCATGTTTCTTCCGAACAAAATGTCCCATAATCCCATACAAATTTCAGACTCGTTGAGCGACCCCTTCCCGTGATCCGATATGGCTCAAATTTGGCATGAAATCTTGGACTAATCCTAGGATCAATTTCAGCCTGCAGCGCATAACTTTTTTAAAATTCGGGTCATTTGGGGCACTCTGAGGGGCATTATACCATTTGATTGATTTTATGCATTCAACTATAAATAATATAAATTCAACTATATTTTTATGATTGGTTTTGTGCAATAAACTATAAATATTGTTAAGACTATATGTTTATGATTCGTTGCATTGTACTATATGTACCTATTTAAGATTACCATGTACATCAGACCGCTGCAAAAAATGACATTTTTTTAGGTATATTTCTCAACAAGTTTGTTATACGTTTCATATACATTATAGAATGATTGTATGAAAGTCGAAAAAACAGCATTTACCTACCAAAGTGGAGGCATACATACATGTGGGACGATTGGCGTACCCCTCGGTGAAACCGAAGAAAAAATTAGTTCTAATCACTACTCTCGACCGATGCGCACGCATCCCGCGTTCGTAAAACAATATCGTTAATAAAGTTAAGTTTTATATTTCTCATCGACTCCTCCCTCTTTTCTTACATGGGGGCTCGGTCCGGGAAGGAGTTTTGAATGCAGAAATTAATCGGTCGACACGTTGATTCCGCGAAAAAGTGATTAAAGTTGTTACGAAGAACGGCGAACTGTTCCGAAACCAAGATGGCGGAAAAAGTTAACGAGTTGTGTGAATTTTTCACCAAGTCCGGAATAGTGCGCGAATGTGAAAAACGTGGCTTGGCAACGGATGGTTGCAAGAAGGAGATGGCGCAAAGAATCGCTTACCACGACATCGAAACAGCAAACGATGGTCGACTGTGTATCTACGATGGGGTACCGAACGACGAGCTGCAGGGTGGTCATAACGACGAAGCGAAAGCGCCGAACGACGGCAATAGTGTAGCCGAAAACGAAGCTGACGACGCCGAAAGCCACGATAACGACGACAGCAGTGATGACGGCGAGGAACTAAAAGAAGAAGAATTTAGTTTCCACACTGCGAACGGACGCGATCTCACATCTACTACGAGAAGGCGGGTTACGATTGAGCGACGTCAACCGTACTCGTTTCGTGATGTTGAGGATAGCATCGAGACGTATGGGGCTGAAGACGGGCAAGATGTGAAAGTGTGGATGGCGCAGTTCGAGGCGATTTCCCGAACCGCACACTGGTACGACGAACAAAAACTAATCATGTGTCGCAAGAAGTTAACGGGAACCGCACGAAGATTTATGTTTGCGCTACGTGATATCACAACGTTTGCCAAACTAAAAGCTGCACTGATCAAAGAGTTTTCCCCTTTCGTACGCGCGAGTGATATCCATCGTCAGTTAGCCGCGCGGAAGAAAAAATCGGACGAAACCATACGCGATTATATCTACGAAATGCAGCGCATAGCCCAGTCTATCGAGCTCGATGAGCCCAGTGTCTGCGAGTACATTGTGGATGGAATTACCGACGACGAATTCCACCGTGCGATGTTGTACGAGGCGCAGAACATCCGTCAGCTGAAGGAGAAGTTGCTAAACTTCGAAAAAGTGCAAAAAAAAAAACGTCGCGAAGAAGCCTCACGATGTGTACCCACGAAAGAAGGAATTACGTGAGATGAAAAAGTTGCCGACGGTGAAGAAAAATTGCTATAATTGTGGTGATACGTCACACATAGCAGAAGATTGTCCGCAGAAGAATGATGGGCCAAAGTGTTTTCGTTGCAATCAGTACGGCCATATGTCGAGAAATTATGCTAAGTCGGACGAAAAATCGAAATACGACGGCATAAAGAAGAGTATCTCGAAAGTGAACACAATGAAGAGTGTTAAAAGTGCATACCCAAATGTTTTGATCAACATTTGCGGCAACGAAGTGAGTGCAACAGTCGACACAGGAAGCGAGATTTCTCTGATCCGAAAAGATTTCTGGGAAAACTTACCGGATCACGACAAGAAGCTCAAGAAATCTGAAATTAAAGTGCGTGGTTACGGGGGAAACGCAAAAGCTGTTTGCGGTAAAGCGTTGCTTGATGTGTCGATTGGGAATCAAAGCTACGAAATGCTGGTGTATGTTGTCCCAAAAGAAGCGATTGATATGAAAGTGTTGGTGGGGATGGACTTCTTGTGTGGGGTCAACTATTCCATCACCCGAGATGGTGTGCGAATCAGCAAGCTGCCGAAAGAATCGTACGACGACGATGTGAAGTGGATCCATGTGATCGAAGAGTACGGATATATTGGCGAGATTGACGTACCGTACAAATACCGCGACGAAGTGAAAAATCTTATAAGAAATTATCAACCGGTATCGTCGGTCACGGCCGGTCAAGCTGAAGATTACGTTGTGCGATAGTGAAGTAGTGTGTGTAAATCCACGTCGACTTGCTCCTCTCGAAAAGGAAATTGTGAAGAAGCAAACAGATGATTGGTTGGCGAACGGTATAATACAACCATCAGATAGTGAATACTCGAGCGCTGTTGTAGTAGTGCCGAAAAAAGACGGATCGCGACGAGTGTGTATTGACTACCTGAAATCAACAAGAAAGTGATTCGAGACGGTTTCCCGATGCCGAATGTGGAGGAACAAATCGATCAGCTGGCAAGTGCGCGAGTGTATACGACGTTGGACTTGGAAAATTCGTACTTCCATGTGCCGATTGAAGAAGGGAGTCGCAAATACACGTCATTCGTGACAAGTGATGGACAGTTCGAGTTTTTGCGTGTACCGTTTGGACTGTGTACGAGTGGAAATGCATTTGGACGTTTCATAAACACTGCGATGAAGGATTTGATCAATGACGGAACCATTGTGGCGTTCGTGGACGATATGATCATCCCATCGGAAAGTGAAGAAGAAGGATTACAAAAGTTGAAAAAAGTGATGAAAGTGGCCGGAAAGGCAGGACTAAAGTTCAATTGGAAGAAGTGTGTGTTCCTGCAACGACGTGTTGAATATCTTGGATACCAGATTTACGACGGCCGAGTGGAACCTTCACCGGCGAAGATCGAAAAAGTGAAACAGTTTCCGATTCCGAAGACGGCGAAGCAGCTCCAAAGATTTTATGGTTTGGCGAGCTACTTCAGAAAGTTTGTACCCTCATTTGCCGATGTTGCACGACCCCTATCAGGTATGTTGAAAAAAGATAGCACATTCGAATTTGGAGAAGAAGCGACGACTGCTTTCGAACGCATCTAGGAAATTCTCGCTAGTTTTCCTGTTTTGCGTATATTTCGTCCTGATGCTGAGACTGAAATTCATACCGACGCAAGTAAGCACGCTTTGGCTGGCATTTTGATGCAGCGTGCAGACGACGACGGCAAATTCCACCCTTGCCATTATTACAGTCGATTGACGAGCAACGCCGAGAAGAATTACCATTCTTACGAGCTTGAAACGTTAGCAGTTGTGGACACAATTAAAAAGTTTAGATGCTACCTATTGGGTCTCAAGTTCCGAGTTGTTACGGACTGCCGAGCATTTAAAGATTCCAAGACGAAAAAGAAGATGAACGCTCGTATTGCTCGCTGGGTCGTTGATCTCGCCGAATTTGATTTTGACGTTGAGCATCGCCCTGGAGAAAAGTTGCCGCACGTTGATGCACTGTCGCGGGCGAATGTAATGATGATCTCCAATTCCGTTAGCGCCCAAATTTCCGAAGGTCAGCGCGACGATGAGAGGGCTAAGGCAATTTTGACGGCTTTGAGAAGCAACGGCAACTACGACGGGTACAGTACAAGTAACGGGGTCTTGTATGAAGGAAACGGAGAGAATCGACGGCTGTATGTTCCGGAATCGATGGAAACAACGATAATACGAACGGCTCACGAAAAGGGTCACTTCGGAGTCAAGAAGACGAAGGAACGAATCGAAAAGGACTACTATATTCCCGGAATGGAGGACAAGATTAGACGTTGTATCGCTACGTGTGTTCCGTGTATCGTAAGCGAGAAGAAACGTGGAAAGTTGGAAGGAGAGCTCAAGCCGATTCCGAAGGGTGACGTGCCGTTGGACACTTTGCATGTGGACCATCTTGGCCCAATGCCATCAACCCGAAAGTCGTACAACTATATTTTGACGGTGATTGACGAGTTCACGAAGTTCGTTTGGTTGTTTCCGACCAAGTCCACTGGAGCGGAAGAAACGATGAAGAAGCTACGGATTATTTTCGATACGTTTGGCAATCCCCGAAGAATAATCTCCGATCGTGGTTCAGCATTTACGTCAGGCGTGTTCAAGAAGTTTTGCTCTGACGAAGGTATCGACTTGCACACGATTGTCACTGGTGTTCCTCGAGGCAATGGACAGGTTGAAAGAGTCCATCGTATCATTATTCCGATGTTGACGAAGCTATCAATCGAGAAACCTGAGGCATGGTTCAATCACGTTGCCAGTGTCCAGAAGTGTTTGAACAGCAGTTGGCAGCGCGCGATTCGAACAACACCGTGCGAATTGCTGATTGGCGTCAAGATGCGAACGAAAGATGACGAAGTACTGAAGGAGATTCTGGAGAAGGAGCTTC
This sequence comes from Uranotaenia lowii, assembly GCF_029784155.1. Taxonomy (NCBI): domain Eukaryota; kingdom Metazoa; phylum Arthropoda; class Insecta; order Diptera; family Culicidae; genus Uranotaenia; species Uranotaenia lowii. The sequence goes on along the minus strand of NC_073693.1, from coordinate 262,900,802 downwards.
AAGAAGAGTTCCAGCAATCAAGAAACGAAGCCCGACAGCTAGCTCACCAGAACATCCAACGAATCCAAGAAGAAAACAGAAAGTACTACAATCTACGACGAAGGCCATCGCAGCCATACAAGCTTGGCGATCTAGTGGCTATCCCGAAGACGCAGTTTGGAGTTGGTCAAAAGGTCAAACCGAAATATTTTGGACCTTACGAAATCGTAACAGTGATGCCGAACGATCGTTACGAGGTGCGCAAGTTGAACGCCGAAGCAGAAGGGCCGAATAGGACGACGACATCCGGGGACTACCTCAAGCCGTGGACACTTCCGAGGCGGAAGTGAAGTCAGGAAAGGCCGTGTGGGACGATTGGCGTACCCCTCGGTGAAACCGAAGAAAAAATTAGTTCTAATCACTACTCTCGACCGATGCGCACGCATCCCGCGTTCGTAAAACAATATCGTTAATAAAGTTAAGTTTTATATTTCTCATCGACTCCTCCCTCTTTTCTTACATACATATTTTCAACTTCTGGCTAAAGCGATAAGAGTATACGATTTGTACGATATTCGACACCATATGCATTCATACTGAAAGAATGCAAGAGAGCACAAGCTTTTTCTCTCAACGCATGCGAACTGTTGCCAGCGACAATATTTGCTGCCTCTGTCATTAGCCAATTCTTGCAAATACACCATCTGATTGCTAGCAATCTGGTTGCACTGCTGGTCGCCAAAAGAACAACAAAGCTGTTCTTTCTTTTGACCCACGCGGGATAAAAAAAAGGAACGAAATCGTCTTCAAAATTTGCAAACATGGCGGACTTTTTATCTTATCCGATTTAAACCGTTTAATCCGACTTCGAGTAACGATTTTTACGACCTTTTACTTGCGTTAGTTGGAATTACGATTCGCTGTAGCGTTTTAAATTACTTAAGTTATCATTTTTTGAGCGATTTTATTCTAGCTGGATACTGGGTAAAGTTTTTTAAGGCATCGAAAGATTTTAAAATTTGTACATCTTTTTTCTCGATTTTTTAATTTTGTTTTTTTTAGAACCAAAAACTTTAAAAAACTATCTCACGATATGAGAAACTATGTCATCATAATTTTGTCATCGTGAAATGATAACTTTATTATGTAAAAGGCGAACACGAAATTATTGCGACACATTCAACAGGGCACATTTTTTTTACCATTATTGGGTAAAAATCAACCAAATTTTACACACTTTCTCATTGATATGTATTGTTTACATGCTGTCAGACTCGAAGTCATGTCTTTCGATTCAACGAAAATTGAGGTGAACCAATGCGAGTCGAGAGAATAAATTCGTTCCAAACACCTGGAATTTCCTGACGTGTAGCACCGGCAGTTGGGAAAAAGTTGAACATTCACCTATCAACGGTCTCCAGAGTGTTGAAACGGTTCCAGTAGCAGTGGACGTTGGACCACGGCAAAGGAGCTGGAAGAAAACCGGGACCGGAGAATAAAAATACGGAGGGAAAGGTGAAGCTGATGATTGAAGCAAACCCCAACGTCTCAAGCTGTGATTTGGCTTAAAAGATCGGCATGTCGCAGAGCTACGTCCAGAATGCAAAGAAGAGAGCTGGACTACATACATACAAGGTACAGAACTCCCCAAACAGCAATGAGCGGCAACAACCGACGGCTAAAACTCGGACACGGAAGCTCTACGAGAAGATGCTGACAAAATATGGCTGCTGTGTGATGGACGACGAAAAGTATATAAAAGCCGATTTTAAGCAAACTCCGGGTTTGGAGTTTTTCACCGGCAAGAGCAAGTTCGATGTGGACGACAAATTTAAGAAGAAGAAAATGTCGAAGTTCGCCTTTAAATATCTAGTTTAGCAGGCCATCTGCTCTTGCGGACTAAGAAGTGAGCCTTTCGTGACAAAGGGCACAGTAAATGGCGAGATCTACAAATCTGAGTGCCTCGAGAAGCGCCTTTTGTCGTTCTCAGCAGTACGACGAAGCTCCGCTATTTTGGCCAGATTTGGCCTCATGCCACTATTCTAAAAGTGTCCTGGAGTGGCATGAGGCCAATTTTGTTCCAAAGGACATGAGCCCGCCAAACTGTCCGGAGCTGCGCCCGGTGGAGCAGTACTGGTCAATAATGAAGCGGGAACTTCGGAAGAGCAAAAAGACAGTCAAAAACGAGAAGGACTTGTTAAGAAAATGGAAAAAAAAACTGAGAAACTGGTACCGGAAGACACTGTAAAGACTTTGGATGAAAGGCATCAAGCGAAAATGCGTTCAATTTTACACTCAAGGCTCCATCGATTACTTTTTTTAAGTAAATATATGTATAAAACTACCCTAAAATGTGGGTTTGATCTAAGCATTATAAGAATATTGGCATGACATTTTTGGTATCGCAATAATGTCGTGTTCGACCTTTACATTATATTAAAATAAAAAGAAATTATTAAACTAAAAATTGTATAAATGTTGTCGTATACAAATGTTGCATCTAACCCTGCTGTTGCATGATGCCCCGTTTGACGGTATTTTTATAACAGAGTTATCTATATCATTCGTTATCAAATTTTCATATCATGTACCGTTAACTGATGTTTTGAATATGTTTCAAAAATGTAATCTAATCTCAACATCGATTCAGAAATAAGATTCCAAACGAGTACATCGAATAACTTTATCCTGTTTATTTTCTTCAGCTCATTTAAGAAGAAAATCGCTTGAAAATCTCAACGACATTTAGCTCGGGATCCGATGCTTATATACCATAAAATGTTTATCATACGCTCCACTAGGCAGTTTATTCCACCATAAACGTGGTATATCGCGAATCATGCCCCATTATCAGCAAAATCGGATCGATATGGAACTCCAGCAGTCCCTACTTTACTCATTATTCCTCGTACGCAGAGATGAAGGAACTCGAGCGACAAGAACTGGTGCTGCTGCTGGGTGGGCGGACGAATTATTATATCATACGATAGGAAAATGGAACGAAAAAGGAGAAGCTCGCCAGGAATCTCCCCGTTTTCCATTGCCAGCTTTAACTTCCTCGTCATCGTCCTCCCGGGTGTGTATAGTAAGGAAAAAGGAAGCTGGAGAACTGCACATCATCTCCATATTCTACCATGATGTGCCACAGTACAAACCTGGGGGTGTAGTTGGGAGGCCTTTTACGAGCGAGGTTGTTGTGTGCCGCATCGAAGGCTCGGTGTGGCATTAAGAAAAACTTGTGGAGTAATAATAAAAATGATCCTCCCCCATTCTTCCGCTCTTCAGTCATGCTGCCTCGTTGTCGCATCAATGATGGAAGCAAGCAGCTAGCTGAAGGCTCCAAAGTTTAGATTTTTTCTGTGCCGCTGCTGCTGCTCCTGAAGGCACTCTACGCATGTGCAGTGCCATCATGTGGCCCTATGTGTGTTCAACTATACGAAGGTTCAGGTATGAGCGGAATAAGTAGGTATATCTACTTAAAGTTGGTTTTCCAATACGGGACAAAATATATAGATTCTTGATTATGCTGAATAAGCTAACTTCCATTACACAACTAAATGTGGATACAGGCGCCTTTGCCGGCGGAATGAAAGTCGAATTAAATCCACTCTTAAATGTCACAAGAATGTACACAAGATTTAAAATAGAATGATTCATGGTACCTACATAGATACACATTACTTTAATCACATAATTCTGCTCAAATATTTTATTTATTGACTTAAAAAAACAAGTTACCTACCAAATTTTCTTTTTAGTGACAATGAAGATGTAGATTAGACAAATGTAAGATGTAGATAATGCAACTCAGATGAGTTGGGTAGTAAAGAATTACTCCTATTATCAAGTCTAAATCACCTTTATTAACGAACTGCCCGAAACGTGTGTGAATGTTTTAACCAGTAGGTTACGATTCCATTTGTTTCTTAAATATTCGAGCCGAAAAAGTTATTTGTGTGCTTTCGACATCGTTGAGCAATCCACCAAAGTTGATCAAATGAGCTAAAATTTAACATGGTACCTTCTGCTAGGATAACTTACGTTTGATGCGTATAAAATAAAAAGTTTATTTATTTATATTATTTTATTTATTTTCGTAGCATTGCGTCTCACGACATAACTTGACGAACATAATTTCTAAAATTCACTCGGTCCATGGCATCGCGCCACTTGGTCTAACCACCTCGCTCGTTGCGGATTCGTATCGAACACCTGTTTTGCAGGACAGTCGCCCGGCAACATGTCCTGTCCAACGTATCCGGCTAACCTTCACCCTCTTCTGGGTACTGGGTTCGCCGTTGAGTCGCGTGAGTTCGTGGTTCATCCTTCGCTTCCACACTCCGTTCTCCTACACGCTGCCAAAAATGGTTCTTAAGCCATATCCACGTCTCGTGCCCATAGAGAACAACCGGTCTTATGAGCGTCGTGTACAGGATACACTTTGTGCGAGGGCTAAGTCTTCTCGACCGCAGTTGCTTGTGGAGTCCATAGTAGGCTCTACTTCCGCTGATCATTCGCCGCTGGATTTCCCGGTTGGTGCCATTGTCTGCAGTCACCAGTTAGCCGAGATAGTGAAAGTCTTCGAGTATCTTCAGCTCGTCGGTGTACATCGTGACCATGATATTACTGGACAAGTGGGCTCGGTCGGTCTCGGATCCGTCTTGTCTTGGGCGTATTGATCATAAACCCAATCCCTCTTTCACTTTGCGGTGGGTATCCTTTAGCATCGCAGATGATCTACTGCCTATATCAATGTCGGCGGCAATCAGGTCAGTTGACTGGATCTGTTGAAAATCGTGCCCCGCATTAGCCCTCTGCTTGTCCAATAACACCTTCTAGTGCCACGTTGAACTTCGTGTAGGATAGACCATCGCTTTGTCGAAGCGGATTCTTGTAGGATTTGCCGTAGTGTGAAGATCTGGTCCGTCGTAGACCACCCCTCCTTGAACCCGGCGTAATAACTTCCCACGAATCTATTTACTTGTGGCGTTAGGCGGCGGAGTAGGACTCGGGAAAAAAAATAATATTATTGCCAAATGATACGTAAGGAACGTAAAAAACCATACCAATTACTTTACAGCCTACTCGCTCGTTTATCGGACGCTGTTGGGACCGAAGGGTGCGACCGACTACCGAAAGCGTCCGATTACCGAGTGTGCCTTCACAGATACATTATTTTGATCAAAAGCTTTGACTCGAAACAATATTTTTCATCACTACAATTGATATATTATTTAAGGTTGAGTAAATTAGAGTGCGTCGGGTGTTGGAAAATTCAGAGGTGAAAAGGGCATAGGTTGAACAGCTTGAACCCCGAGCCTTGGAACTGCCGACAGATGGAACAGTCGAAGAACAGTGGTGTGGAATCAAGAATGCCTTTATCACGACGACCCATGGTACTCTTGATATAGTTTGTAGAAGAAGAAGTGAACAGATGTCAGATGAAACCTGGAGGTTGATCGATGACTTACAATATGCGGAGCTGGAAAAGGCAGTAAAACCAGCTTGTAGACGAGACAAGAGAGCCTGGACGAAGTACCTAGCCGAAGAAGGAGGAAGAACCGCCATCAATGGAGATATCCGTTTACTTTATGACATTTCTCGCCGCCTTAGTGATGCAAGGACTAATGCTAGAATGCCGCTAAAAGACCGAGCAAGTCAGTTATTGACCGATCGAACAGATCAACTCAAACGATGGACGAGCACTTCGAACAACTTTTTGGAGTCACGAATAGCGATGGCCAACAGAACCTGCAGCTCGAAGCGCCAACAGTAAGTCGTTGGCTGAAATAGAAGCGGCAAGCAAAGCCATGAAATCCAACAAAGTGCCTGGGATCGATTGGATCCCTGCTGAAATGCTGAAAGCCGATCCTGCCTTGTCAGCACAAATGTTGCACCGTCTTTTCGCTGACATCTGGGATACTGTAATATTCCCAGCCCAACTGGATGCATGGTATCCTCGAAAAGGATCCGAAGAAAGGAGACCTGACAGAGTGCGGTAACTGGCGAAGCATAACGTTGATTTGTACAACCCACAAAGTACTCTACAAAGTGATCCTGAACAGGATCCAGGAGAAAACTGACGCTTCCCTTCGACGGCTCTAAGGCGACGAAGAGTCCCAGAGAAACTATTCCATCTCATCGGAGCACAGTACGAGGCAATTTCGTGCAAAGTCATGCCCGACGGTGTCTTTTCCGAACCAATCCCGGTAACTGCTGGAGTGAGACAAGGATGTATTTTAGCACCGCTGCTTTTCTCATCGTAATGGATGAGATCTTGACTGGATCATTTGACTGTCGATCAAACCGAAGATTGCCGTGGAATCCTTCGACAATGGAGCAGCTGAACGACCTTGAATTGGCAGACGATATGTTTTGCTCGTTCAAAGACAACCAGACATGCAGAGCAAACTGGAAGAGTTCACCGAAAGCTCCAAGGTAACAGGTCTCAAAATTAATGTCGGAAAGGCCAAGTCGATTGAAATCAACACAGTGAGTCTTTCCAATTTCGTGATAGCTGAGCAAAAAGTTGAGAAAGTGGAGTGCTTCCAGTATCTTGGTAGCCAGATAACGCATGATGGTGGTACCAAAGAACGACATCGAAATCCGGATCAGAAAAGCCCGATTTGCGTTTGCGAGTCTCCGAAACATCTGCCGGTCACGCCAAATCTCTCTACGAACGAACTAAAACGTCAAATCCGTATTGTTCTAGGGTGTAAAACTTGTAGCACATATGCGGTGACGACTCGAAAACTGTAAGTTTCGTGAATTGCTGCCTGCGGAATATAATCTGCGCTTGGTGGCCTGGTAACTGGATCTTAAAAGAAGAACTATATCGCCGGTTCTTCAATGGACGCTAGAAATCGAGATTCAGAACATAAGTGGAGATGGATTAGGCACACGCTGCGAAAAGATGAGAACGAGATTTGCAGAGAGGCGCTTGAATGGAATCCAAAGGGCATCGAAGGAGAGGCAGACCCAGAATCTCGTAGCTCGTAGCGGCGAAGCCTAGCCAACGAAATTCGAACTGTCGACGAGAATCTTGACTGGGTCCAAGTGAAATGCTGGCTCCGGATCTTCAACAGTGGAGGTATTTTACCACGGCCCTATGCGCCGGAGAATCGACGCGGGACCTTTGAGTAAGTAAGTAAAGTCTGCTTCATTTAATATTGGAACAAATTCTTTTGCTCATTGTGGCGCTCCTAGTGGACGGATTTGGAAACTTTTTTCACCCACGTGTCGGGAAATTCATTACCTTTCACCATGTATTTATTTCATAACACCAAACGATAGCATTTTGTAAACAACCGCCATGGAAGCCGAACGGAGTGATCAAATTGTGCACAGTTTTCTTGAAAATCCATTGTTGTCGGCATCGAAGCTAGCTAAACAGCTTAAAATGCCCAGAAATACCGTATGGCGTGTTATCAAGCAGTACAAGGAAACATTGACGACGGCTCGGAAGCCGCATTCGAAGCGTCGGAGTGGAACTGTCGACCGGAAACTGCGTGGGAAAGTCATCAAGGCCGTCAAGAGGAGTCCCAATCTTTCAGACCGCGATTTGGCCAATAAGTTCCAGGCCGCTCACAGTACGGTGCGACGAATTCGTCTCCGGGAAGGAATAAGGTCATTCCGAGCCAGCAAACAGCCAAATTGGACGCTGAAGCAGAACAATGTGGCCAGAATCCGTGCTCGAAAGCTGTACGACCAAGTGCTGACCAAGTTCGACGGATGTATTCTGATAGACGATGAAACCTACGTGAAGGCGGAATTTGGGCAAATCCCAGGTCAAAAATTTTATTTGGCGACGGCTCAGGGGGATGTACCTGCAAAATTTAAGTTCGTGTTTGCGGATAAATTCGCCCGCAAGTACATGATTTGGCAGGGGATATGCAGTTGTGGACAGAAAACCAAAGTCTTTCTCACTGACAAGACAATGACATTAGAAGTCTACAAAAAAGAGTGCCTACAGAAACGGATTCTGCCGTTCATTCGTGCCCACGACCGTCCAGTAATGTTTTGGCCGGACCTCGCAAGCTGCCATCACAGCAAAACGGTTATGGAATGGTACGCAACGAACGGGGTCAGCGTAATACCGAAGGACCTCAACCCCCCAAACTGCCTCCAGTTCCGGCCGATAGAGAAATACTGGGCAATCACGAAGCGGAGGCTTAAGGCAAAGGGAAAACTTGTTAGGAACATGACTCAAATAACGAACTGGTGGAATCAAATCGCCAAAACGGTGGACGAAAAGGGTGTGCGCCGCCTAATGTGTCGTATTACGGGAAAAGTACGAGAATTTCTTCGAAACAGCAATGAATATTTTTTTTAATTTTTTTTATGAAAGAGTAAAGAAAATGCTACATTTGTATGAAAAAGAAATTATGAATTCGTCAATAAATGACTGAACTACACGCAATTGTTTGTGTTCCAATATTAAATGAAGCAGACTTTAAATAAGAGTGAGTAAAACTGAACTGAAAGATTTTCAAAAGCTACAAACCTTTGATAACAAATATATGAAAACAACAGTATTGCTTGATTACATAACCGAGCACAAAAATCCATCCTCTAATGAACTGGAAAGCGTTCGACGAGTGAAATAATTCAAAAAGAATTAAGTTTTTGGATTTGTTTTTTGGTTCGTTTAAAGTCGTTTTAACATCTTATGTCATTCGCGACTTAAAGCTTAGTTCTTTTAGAAATGGGACAGTTACGAATGCCTGTATCTAAAAAACCATTCGTTTAAACGAAATACTTTCTTTGAAGAAAAATAAGGTAATGTTATGATCTTTTATGGAAAAATTTGAAAAAAAATATTTACCGTTTTTGGTTAAAGAAATTTCTACTTTATTCTTGGTATCTCCCATTGGCCGGCGCACACTTTTTTCAGTCATGGTATTGATCAGTTTCTCCAACTTATACTTCGTAAAATCTATATTTCAGGTGGCTTCACCCTCCTTCTTCAATTTTTGATACTTTTTGGTCCAATACTTCTCTGGAAACTGGAAACTGGAAGCATTTTAGTGGATACAGTTGTTCCGAAATGAACAAATTTGATTATTTTTGACCACATTTTTGTACGTTTTTTTCCGGTACCGGTTTTACAGCTTAAGCGCTTTGGAACTATCAAAAAATATATGTTTGAGGTTGGATTTCAATGAGTCATCACTAGGCAACACTATCAGCTTATCGGAGAAAATTGTTTTGGACATTTCAGCGATCTACCCTTAGTTTTTCGTTTATTAAAAATTAAAAATGCTGGTATGAGACTTGACTTCCTTGATGACCCTTAACCGTTGTTGCCGATCATGTGCTTCACTCCAATGCTTGATTTGAACTTTGTGGACATTATTTACAGTGTTTGCATACTTATCCACCACAAAAACTCAGTAATTCTTTGAATAATCAACGGTTTTTTCAGCTATCAATTTGATAATGACGTATTTTAAAGGAAACTGTGCAAAATAATTTTTTTCTTTTTCTCTTGCATCGTACATATCTCAAAAACGCGTAAAGTTTAAATTTTGAAAAAAATAGGTCGAATAGTATTTTTTACAGGCAACAAAATGCTGTCAAAGTTTTTAATATCCAATAACTAGTTAACGAGCTATTAGCAAATGAAAATGTCCCATTTCTAAAAGAACTAAGCTTTATACCAACGATGCAGTTGGCGGACAGTCATTAAAAAACTTATCCGGTACGACTGTTATTGATGTTTACTCTTGGGCTCGAGCTCACGGACATCGGCTTAGGAAGCAACTGACTTGCCGCTTGAGCTATACCACAAGCCATTGGAATAATTTGGAATAATTTGGAATAATTATAACAAAACCTCCGATTTATGATTAAAACTAACTGTGAAATCAGCTCCTAAAATTACTGATTACCGAGCGTGTTCGAATAAAAGGCTTCCGATTAACGAGCGAACACTGCATCTTTTTTTCATATTATCTTAGGCTGGAAAAATTTCAAATCCATCTTTTGTCACTCGGAGTTGGAACATCGCGAGGGGGGAGGGGGGTCAATTAAAACTAATGCGAAAAACAAATAAATTGGAATAAATTGCACGGAAGCTTGTATGCAACAAAATTGCACACTATATCGTTGCACAAAACTTATAAATCAAGTAATTTCTTTATCGAATAATTCAATCAAATCAAGAAAACAAAAGGTGAAACAACTCCCATCTTCTAATCCTATCTTAAATAATTTGTTTTTTGGTCTTGTAATCTTTCAGATTGGATTCAGATGGATTTTTTATCGAAATTTACATAAATTTCTTCAAACTTTATTTATTTCCCCCTTTGGGTTTTTGGAATTTTCAAAGGGGACAAAGGGGACAAAAGAAGAAATCTATATTTGTTCCAGCCTTATTTAACAACAAAAAAACCATTAGAGCAAAGAGAAAAAGTGGCCCAAAATACCTCACTCTCTCTTACTTATTTTTTTTTTGTAAAGTTCATGTAACGTTAACAGTAAAATATATTGCGATAAATTTTTGCCAAGTTATATGTACACAAAGTTGAGGAAAATGTATTCGTGGAACAAAAAGAACACAAAAAACTTTATCCAGCGTTATGTTGTTTGATTTTTATGTTTCACTTAACTTTAACTGTTCAAACCTTAGCGATGATTATTCTTTTCAAACTTTGTTCCAATTTCAATTAAATTAAATGAAAAAAAATTGATTCAAAGTTTATTGGTGTATCAAAATTTCGGTAAAACGAAGCAACATATTCGAATGTTTTTATTATCAGTCATTTTTGACACGCTTATTAAAGGTATCTAGGGGCGAGATAGCGGCCTATCAGCAGGAACTGATTTGTAATAGAAAAAGCTCTCTATTTCAACCGCCCCCATTTCCAGAAAACGAAACAGGTATAGGAGCTGATAACGTCCGAAAAAAAAACAAATAACAAGCAACATTGGACGTGTTATCAAACTAATGATAAGGGTCCATTTGAGTGTATATGTATGTGTATTCGCTGTTGCCAGCCGCTGATAAGAGCGTCCCCGCGACCCCGTGTAACGCGTTGCAACTCAGAACACTGGTAATTCAGAGGATGGCGTACTGTCCGCTACGCGGTTATCTTATCAGGCTGCGCTAGCTCCAACACCCGGACGCAAGCAAAACGATTGGACTGAAATTCCTATGGGGCGAGCGAATCTGCTCCACACATTATCTTGTTCCGTCAGTGTAAATGACATGGAAAAGCATTTATTAAAAGCAGCGCGTATACCCGCATCTAATCTTTACGCCTTCGAAGACGCGTCCAGTCGCATCCGTTATCAGCTACAAATATTAATAGTACACCTTATCGGGAGTTGAGGTTGAGGTTTTGGGCCTAGAAAACCGGCCGACCTCATTTCTACCTTTCGAGAACAAAACGCAGCTGATGATCGAAGATGCGTTTCCTTCTCCACCCGGAGCAGCTGATATGGGCGCTCTGGTAGGATTAGACAACTATGGTAGCATGACGCCGCGCCGGTAGCTTTTTATTTAAATGATCGAAAAATCTACTATCAAGTGAGGTTGAAAGAAGGAAAGAGGTGACTGGCGGCGTCTGTTTTATAAGATAATTTATCAATTTGATTCCACGTGTACGAACAGTTTATTTATTGAAATAAAGACAGTGATATTTGATAAGACACAGAGCACTTTTGATCCTGGTCAGAGTAAATGTCCAGAACATTAATTTCAGGTTTTTATTTCTATTACCAACTGACAGAAGAAGAAATGGAAGTGATTCTTATTTTATATTCACCTTAAACATGAATTACGATAGATACACTCATCTTCGGGTTGTAGCATCATTTTGTTAATATATGACAGAGATTTCATTCCATGTTGGAAAATAAGCTCGCCCGAGCAGACTTTGATGCCTACGCCAATAGCATTCAATGCCAAAATGATAGCTTGATATGTTCCCAGATACCGATGCCAAAACTAGGATCCATTTAAAAATAAAAATCATTGAATATAATTACAAACCAATATCAAAGCAGAAAAATTATAACAAAATGATAGCACGATTAGGTATTGATTTTCCAACGACATCTAAATAAAGCATCATAAAGCAAAACTAGGCATCATTAGGGTATTTTTATTTCATAAATTTTTATTTTCACTTCGAGGTATGCCGAATACAATCTTAGAATAAAAATTATTCAAATAATGAAAACTAATCGATTTTAGGAGTTTGAAAGTATGACGATGCAAAATTTTAGAATCATTCGACACCAAAAAGTGGCATCCCTGCGCTTTTAATATGGTGGCTAAACGAGGATTCAGTGAAACCTGCACTTGGCATAACTGAGGAATTCACATATGGAAATTGAGACGCAAATTTTGGCATTGTACCATCTTTGATGATAATGATAATGAGAGCAAATTTTATTTTCATGGCATGATAGTCAAATCTATATATATAAAAAGCAATTATCTGTATGTTTGTTTGTTGGTTTGTCCTCTATAGACTCAGCCGTCTTAAGAGCTAGAGGTCTGAAATTTGGCATGGATACTCATTAGGACCAGGAATGATGAAAAATGTTTTTAGATTTTTGGACGACCCCTTCTGAAGGGGGTCGTCCATACAAGACAAACATTGTTTTCACGTTATTGTCGTTATTTTCCGTCGGATTGTGATGAAAATTTGCACATAAGTATTTTGAGAGACGAGTAATCGATTACAGTTATCAAATTTAGTGTAAGGGGTCGGCAAAAGGGGTCGTCCATATCCACTAATTAATGTTTTTGCGATATTGGCTTTATTTTACATTGGACTGGGATGAAAATTTGCACATGAGTGTTTTGAGAGACGTGCAATCGATTACAGTTATCAAATTAAGGGTCAAGGGTCGGCCAAAGGGGTCGTCCATATCCACTGATTAATGGTTTTGCGATATTGGCATTATTATAGATCGTATTGTGATGAAAATTAGCACATGAGTCTTTTGAGGAACGAGCAATCGTGTTCAAGTTTCGAATTGCAGATCAGAAGTCGGCTGAAGGAGTCGTCCATACCCAACTTTAATGTTTTTGCGATTTTGATGTTATTCTACATTGGATTGAGATAAAAATTTCCGCATAGGAGTTTTGAGGGACGCTCTTTTGCTTTCAGGTTTCAAATCTTGACTCAGGGCTCGGCAAAAGGGGTTATTATCTGTTCACTGTTTTGACGATATTCTCTTGATTGAGCATAGAATTGTAATGAAAATCGACACATGGGAGTTTAACAGAAAAGATGATTGATTTCAGGTGTCAAGTTTTGAATCGTGATCAAAAAAAGGCCGTCCATGATAGTTGCTCACTGTTTTCGCGATATTGTCGTGATCATGCATCGGATTGGGGCGTCTATATTCACTGTTCACTTTTTTAAACTTCTTGGCCATATTTTACATATAATTTGAAAAGAAAAAATGGCACAAGGGAGTTTTGAGGAACATAAAATTGGTTTCAATTATCGAATTTCGGGCCATGGGACAGAAAAAGAGGGTTTCATTGAAAGTTTAGTGTTTTGTGCAATAATTTTGTTGGAGGCAGTTTATTGATACCAATTTAAGTGTGAAGGTCAAGCAAAAGAGTCGTGCACATAAACAAATAGTACATGTTTCTGCCATAATGTCTAGATTTTGCAACCGATCGAGAAGAAAACACTCTCACATAAATTTTAAGAAAAAGCCAATCAACTGTTTAATTTCAATTTCAAGTAATAGTAATAGTAGCGACTTTAAACACTGTTGAAATTTTTCCCCAAAATTGTCGAAAGAATGTTTCGGATTCATTTTCTTAACTCATTTTGACGTACCAATGATTTAAAGCGAAACGAAGTTCGTACGGGATCAGCTAGTTACATATAATTTTTGCTCGGGTGTGATATCAAAATAAAAAAAAATTAAATGGTTCCACGCGCAAAACATGCTTTGAACCTATGTGAGGGCAAACAAAAAACAGCTTCCTGGATGGATGGAATGGAACTTGTTTTATTCTATGTTTGTTTTTTTTTTTTAAATGATTTGGCATTAAATTCACTAGAGTTTACAGCATTTTTGAACTTTGTTAGCTGAAAATTTTTTTTATGAAAAATCAGCCGCTTAACCCGAAACATAAATTTAAAAAAAAACTGAGTTGAAAGTTCAAATATTACCGGCTACATAACATCCAACTAAATCTTGAATCGCTATATTTTTTAAATATATCTATTCGTGATGTGGTCTTCAGTTGAAATGTTCAAAAGACTTTAAGATAAGGTGAGTGACCATACTTTGGACCTTCTAGTTTCTTTGGTTCTAAAATGCCAAAAATTGTAAATAATTAATTTATTTGATATAGATTTTAGGAATTTCCTTTCCGGTTCGAATGACCAATGTTCGGGGGGTACCAACCAAAAAATTCCTCGGTCAATGAGGTCGTTGACCTGCTTCCAAGCTACCTGGTAATGGGCTTTTGTAATTTCTAGTGAGTCGATCATAGCCTTCGGCTCCACTAGTAAACAACCTTTTAAGTAATGGAACTTCTCCACATCCGGAAGATCCTATTTCCAGTGGATGAGAGAAGTGTAGAGGTCCCGGAAGCTAAACCAGTCATCGATGTTTCCGTCGAAGCTCTGGAGTTTAATTTGCGCAAGCGGACGTGATCCAAACTACCTTGAGCTGAGAAATCTGCAACGCGACTCGAGTTGTCAAGCACCGTAGAATCGTTCGAATCCTTAACCAAAGATACCGTCACTTCAAGATAAAGAAGTGGGCTTTGCCGCGAACATGAATTCTTCTATACGAACTTTCGATGTTCGCAACGCCACCTTAAGAGTTCGGGCAACAGGATTCATGCATCTAGCCATGGTAACCAATGTGTGTCTTGGAAAAACAAATCTGCTTTAAAAGTATATCTGTTGGAAGTGAGTACTTCAGAGCCATCTACAATGCTTTAAATGCTAAAAATATATTTTGGTAGACTTTTGGACGAATTATTAACCATATATTGCCATTCGGGAAAAAAATTGATTTGAATTTGAATTAAACCGAAACTATGCTTTTCTAATTTTACTCTGTTCGAGAAGAAAATCATCTATTGAATGCTCAATTGAGAAGCTTTTTGTTTATGAAAACAAGTACGTTGAAATTGATACCAACAGTGCTAATACGAACAACGGTTGCTTTGATAATTTTCTATGTTATCTGACGTTGAAGTTGTTGAATACTCAAACCATTGACCCCCATGGAGGGTGTATAAGGCTTAACACGATGACAAGGATCCAGATACCCGCACCAGTTGCGGACGGATGACGATTCGACCACTTCAATTAATCCGAATATCCAATTCACACCTGCAGCATGCATGGATGGGGATCCAGGCTCGCACCAGTTGCGAGAGCACCGAACGCGTCGTCTATGCCATCAAAATGTGGCTCAAGGATTTCGGATATGCTCAGAATTCCAGATTTTCCGAGCGAAATGTTGAACTCTGGCGATATGGTTTTGGAAGAAACGTCGAACTGTGGGTGTTAGAAATTGGAAATCCAATGGCTTCGGCCGAACATACACTGAAGTTAAGTATGTTTACGATACAAAATCGGATTTGGCGCTACTTCAGTGCTCCAATGTTCCCGAACCATCAACTCGATCGGTTTCCCAAAAAATTATCCAGCTATGAATTGCTCCACTATACTGGAGATAGTGGTCACAATTCACTCCATGGTACGGTCGAATAGGAATTGGTTGTAGAATATTGTGTTAGCATGAATCCATTTACAAAAGAAGCTTCGACTGACATATGTAATATGGGCTCAACTTACATGTGATTACCTTTTTGGGCGCAAATGTCCAGTCACCGAGAATACAATTAAATGATGCTAAATAGCGCGCGCTTTTCCTTTAACAATGGCTCTGCGTAAGGACTATTGTTACATGCAGAAGCGTCCAAATCTCGAATTTGCTTCCCAAATATCCACCGTACATCCGGTTCGAAGGACCAATGTCCGGGGGAACCAACCAAAAATTTCCTCGCGTGGACAGATGAGGTCGTTGACCCGCTTCCAGGCTACCTTTTGTTATCCAGGAGCACGTTCATAAGGTGCTCATCAACCAATAATAGAGTTCACACGTTTTTGTAGTTTCGTAAAGTTCGTTTATTCGCGGCACAAATAACAAAATCCAGCGTTTTAAGGAAACACAAACTTGTTAAACAAACTTTATTTTTAATAACTAACAATTTTGAAACTTAAACTAAACATGCTAACTAGTATAAAAAAAAACTATAAACTGGAGTGGCCGATTGCCTTCTTCGTGCAACGACATGCACCGGAGATCCGAATCCAACTGCCGAATACCGTCGAAATCCGCCGAATCGATACTGCTGACGCGAATCATGAACTCTCCGGAGTTCCATCCGCGATGTTTTCTCTTATCAGAGAATCTCCGCCGTCATTATCACCCGTCCTTATTGGTGATGATACTCTGATGATGGATGATGATGCACTGGCTGAGAATGGGTGACGAAACAATAGACCGATAGGCTGGAGGGAGATCATGAATCAACTGCTTTGTTTCAGACCATGATCTCCCTGTTTACTTATGGGTTTACTTATGAGCACAAAAGTACTCATCAGAGATGGACACTGTGTTGGCAGGCATGGCAAAAACACCGAACCGTGCGGCACTGGTGCCTTGTCCCACTAAGAACACGCCACCGAGTGCATACCATCAAGCACTCGGTGGCAGTGCTCGATCGAGACGCTGCATTGTAGCGATCAAAACACCGGTGTCAGTGGCGGTGCTTTGCTTATCGTTCGGCAAACACCGGAGCCGAGTGCTTTAACTTCGGAAAGGCACCGGAGCCGAGTGCCTTCTGGTTCGTGAAAGCACCGGAGCTACATGCTGCTTGCTAGCACTGAGTAGCAAATTCGAACGATCATACCCAACAGCGCGGCGGTAGTAGGTACCGTGTGGAGTTTGTTATTGGGATGGATTTGAATCATTTGGGGTGAAGTTTATTACTTCACTGTACAGTTGTCCATCAAGATAGAAAGTTCATGTCTTCAGCAAAGTTGTTTGTATTGACATAATCTGTAACTTTGTCGAAAATATTAGTTTTCTATCTTGTTGGAGAACTGAATGGTACAGTAATCATCTTCACTCCATTGATCAACTACACTCTGCTCTACGGTACCAATTTTTTTTATTCCGCTTCAGATCCTTGTGCTTTCCTAAATGGAAATGGTAATGCGTTTGGGATGAGATTGTTCGGGTGGAGAAAAAGTTGGTATAGAATGATTTTGTTTTTCGACAGCGGATTTAATTTTTCGCAATAAGGCTGGAACATTTTTTTTAAATGTTTCATTTGATCAATCTTATACAGGGCCGAATTAAGCCATAGGGGGGCCCGGGGCAATTTTTTCTCGGGGCCCCTATGATTCGATTTTTTGTTCAAATGCTATCCCAGAGAACACAAAACATTTTAAACGTAAAAGAACTGGATATGAATGAAATTTTTGGTAGAAGAATAGTTTTAGTACCTTCAAATAAAAATTATCAATTAATCAGGTGCAAACATTGTGGAAGAGCTCGGACATTTTTAAGCAATGAAAGCTCTGTTTTTAGCTTCAAAATTTTACATTTAGTTCTCAATTTTTGTTAATACCCTTATCACCAACTACAATTCTCTGATTTAGAAAAATGACCGGATTGATATTTTAAATGATTTTCATTTTATCATTGATCGTCTGGTTTGTGATTCATCGAGAGATATTTACCTCATGACAATTGAGAAGTTTCATGTAGATTTGAAACATTGAAAACAAAAAAATAAACAAAATAATGAAATTCAAATTTCATAGAGATACAGATATAAGAGTTTAAGAATTCAACACTAAAAATAAGATTAAATTCACAATTATCTGTGAAACACAAAAAAAAACGTTTTCATGAAATGTTTATGAATGTGATTCTCATCAGATAAAAAAAATTGTTATCATATTGTTATTCTAAATGTGGCAAAACTGGTATAAGTGCCAAAATGATCATTCGAAAAAAAAAATAGATTAGAGCTTTAATGTTTAAAAAACAGATTCAGTTATCATGGAAAAAGTCAGATGAGGAATCCTAATGACCATGAAACTGAACTTCACTAACTGAAGAACCAACACAAGACTTCAAAATGTCAATGAATTGGATCTGGAAAAAGATAAGATTAAAAACATAGAAATATTCAAGTTAAGAGAATCACTCAATGATATTTGCAACTTAACTATGAGATCATTTTTAAAAATAAGTTGAAAATGTTCATATGAATGTTCATAACATGAGAATTTCAAGTCTGATATTGTCTGATTTCAAGACAGATATTGTGAGGGAAATTCAAAAAAGAAACTCTGTACTGTTGATTGGTCCAATTTAGACAACTACAAAAGATTTTATTTTCGAAATTTTGGAGGGAAAAGGGTTGAGAAATTTATAAACCAACGGAAATTTCAATATAAATGATCGATAAGTGAAAATAATAAAAATACCCGGTATTAACCCGGATACTGTCCGGATTAGATTCTGAAATGTTTATCATAAAGTTGCTCTGTTCTCTCTTTGCAATGTGAGTCTGTTTTGGTAAAATTAACTGCTATTTTAGTGCAGTAAGCATGACTTGGAAAGTTAAAATAAAAATAAACATCATTATTGTGTAAGACGTTTGTATGCAATGAAAATAAGGAGATGTTTTTCTTAATTTCCCCTGTTCTGTACAGAATTCTGACATGTTCATATTCTTCTAAATTTTGGTTTCGAATTCGGTTCACATACTTTTGTCCAGATTTTGGGGTGATGTTTTTGGAAATTCAATGCCAAGATTTTGAAATTCTTAGCTCGCAGAATGCTGGAGAGCTTCTTCACTGCATACTCTAGGGGGCCCCCTTAACTTATGCAAGAGAAAAACTATTCTAGATATTATTTCCCGGAGGCTTCTTTAGTTGTAATATTTCATGTTTTCATTCCGATTTTCTAGTTTTGATTTATTTTCAGAGATTTGTAGAAATTGAAGTAGGAGTATGATTAGAGGAATGTTAAAACTTTTATTCCCTCGGGGGGCCCTCTTTAATCCGGCCTTGATCTTATACAAACTCTCAAGTATAATGAATAAAAAAAAGGAACGATTGATTAGTATTAAAAGGTTATTTCTCATGTGTAGTTAACAAGTACCATAGTAAATAGGTCACTGTTCAACTTGAAAAACATCATGTTTGCCAAGTTTTTATTGCTTAGGCGCAAACGTTCATGGGTTGATCCAGAAAGAATTTTGTTATCTATAAGTTATATGAGCGAATAATGATGAGGACTGGTTTGCGGTTGTTTTGAAATTTGAATGCCATCGAAAAGTTTTCATGAAACAATATTAAAAGTCAAAAAAGCCAATTGGCTTGATCTGTGTTACTTGGGATACGAAAAAAAATCACCCATAACGAGAGATTCGTTTTGCAAACGAACTGTTGCAAAATACACTGGTTGGAATGGTTCAACAAATTGGTGTATGAACTGCCAGTCGAGGGTTTCCAACAAAAATTCCATATCAAATCATATAAGTTTATTTCTAATTTTTTTTTCATTTTCCTCCCATTCCCTTCTTGATCATCCAAAGGGTCCATTGACAAAAGAAGAAAAACAAATTTTGTTCCGGCCTTATTGCGAAAAATTAAATCCGCTGTCGAAAAACAAAATCATTCTATACCAACTTTTTCTCCACCCGAACAATCTTATCCCAAACGCATTACCATTTCCGTTTAGGAAAGCACAAGGATCTGAAGCGGAATAAAAAAAATTGGTACCGTAGAGCAGAGTGTAGTTGATCAATGGAGTGAAGATGATTACTGTACCATTCAGTTCTCCAACAAGATAGAAAACTAATATTTTCGACAAAGTTACAGATTATGTCAATACAAACAACTTTGCTGAAGACATGAACTTTCTATCTTGATGGACAACTGTACAGTGAAGTAATAAACTTCACCCCAAATGATTCAAATCCATCCCAATAACAAACTCCACACGGTACCTACTACCGCCGCGCTGTTGGGTATGATCGTTCGAATTTGCTACTCAGTGCTAGCAAGCAGCATGTAGCTCCGGTGCTTTCACGAACCAGAAGGCACTCGGCTCCGGTGCCTTTCCGAAGTTAAAGCACTCGGCTCCGGTGTTTGCCGAACGATAAGCAAAGCACCGCCACTGACACCGGTGTTTTGATCGCTACAATGCAGCGTCTCGATCGAGCACTGCCACCGAGTGCTTGATGGTATGCACTCGGTGGCGTGTTTGAAACAGAGAACACAGTGCAGTGCGTGTTTTAGACATGCCTGTGTGTTGGTAGTAAAGGAAGATCGTGTACCAATCCAACTCAGCTACGCTAGATGATCTCCTTGGCATTGTCGAGGTTTGGTCTTTTGATTAGGGTTCATTTGTGGTACGATCGTTGAGTTGCATGCGTCATCATCGTACATGAAAACAAGGAACTCTTATCCATCCTTCGTCATGATTTGCAATAAAATTTTATTCTAATATTATTTTCAACGTTTATAAAAATGTACTTCCTCTTAAGTGGTAAAACAGGCAGCTCAATTTTTAAACGGGGATCATTTTGAGGGATCCGAGTGAATAAGAAAAGTCTTGTTTTTGTATTGGCCAAGCTAAAAATTAAAGGGAAACCATTATCGGTGTGATAAATATGAACTTTACTACCTATTTGTCCTAAAATGAATTATTATAAAGAGTGTCCAGGATGAAATAGCCACACACAAAACTGATTCGCAAAATTCGAGTTTGTCATTCGATTGCCATCAAATTTTCAGGGATTGGGAAAAGCCATAAGATTCTGCACAACCTGTGAATAAACCGTTTTTGGCATGTAAACCAATACTTTCTTCAGTTCCTCGACTGTCTTCACTACCTTAGATCGTTTAAGAAGATGCTACTTCATAATCGGCCAGTACTTCTCGATGGGGCGGAGCTCCGGAGTGTTGGGAGGGTTGAAAATTTTCGGCACGAAATTGACCTCATTGCCCGCATACCACTTCAGCACGTCCTTGGAGTAGTGGCATGATGCGAAATCCGGCCAGAAGATTGTTGGGACGTTGTGGGCCTTCAGAAGAGGAAGCAGCCGCTTCTGGAGGCACTCTTTCATGTAGGTACACCCATCCATTCATCGTGTTCTGGGTCACGAAAGGTGCACTTCGCTTCTCGCACGTGCAGATGGCTTGCCAAACCAGGAATTTATTCGCAAATTTGGACATCTTCTGAGTGCGGATATGCTCCGGAACGCTGAACTTATCCTTGGCCGTGAAAAACAGGTTCCCGGGGATCTGTTTGAAGTCCTCCTTCACATATGTTTCGTCGTTCATGATGCAGCATTCAACTTTCGTCAGCATGTTGAGGTACGACTTCCTGGTACGGGTGTTGGCGGACTTGTTCTGCTTCTCGTCGTGATTAGGGGCCTTTTGTACCTTGAACGTTCGAAGCCCAGCCTTAAATAGTTTTGGCTTTCTGGACAAAACTTCGGCTTAGGTGCAGCTTCTTAGCCACATTCGAACGGAGGCGTTTGGGTTTCGGTTGATAGCCCCAACTATGCGGTTGTGGTTTTTGGTATTGTACGGAATACTTTTTCCTTCCACCCAAATTTTCATTAAGTTCTACTCAACGGTTAAGAGTTAGAGCAATTTGATAGTGTGGCCTTTTCATCGTGGACACCCTTTAAGATTATTTTCAAGAAAGGGTCCAAGGAACGTCTCGGTAGTCGAGTGGTTAGCGTGGTAAGACGGTAATCGCTGGTCAACTGATAGCATGGGTTTGATTCCCATCTCGGTACTAGATGTTAAATGTTAATCTTACGTTGTATACGTCATTTATTCAGTCTGTAAAGCTTAAACCGGCTAAGACGGTGTATGGGTTTTTTTTTAAAGAGTTTCAAGAGTTCAATTTGATCTCAGCGCGCTTCATTGAAAGACCGGATGATTTTAGAAATGTTACCAATCATCATTTGTCACTTCTGAAGTGTTTTCCAAAAAAAGAATGGGTACAGTGAAATCTAAAACCATCATGCCAAAACATGTCTCAAGCAATTTCAAATTGCTTATTTGATTTCGAATTAGATGAAAGTCGAATTTAGACAAGATATCTTCAAAATAGTTGTAAAAAAGAACGACGCTCCTTAACCTTATGCATTCCATACTTTTTCCTTATAAAGTCGTACGGCCGGGCCATTCTGGACGATTTAAAAAAAATAGGCAAAATCAGAACATCAAAGAGGAAAATGATAGAAAATTACTTGAAATTTGATTTTTGCATTGGTTTTTTCATTGGTGTAAGGCTATGATCATTTAGTATCCGGGCACTTTATTATGGTTATGAAAAGGACTCTGTAGGATATGACTTCAACCCTGTTCAACAGTATAGAGAGAGTTATTAAGAGAGAGAGCGAAAGCCTATCCGAAGTTTTGAGATGAGGGATTAGTTCAGTTGTAGTGCAACAGCGAACCGTACCAGCCGCAATAAAAGTAATTGTCCGAACTGTATTGCGTTCGTTTATTTCAACCGAAATATTCTTCACCGGAGAACTCTACAAAGGGCGCAATCGGCAGGATCGTAAGTATTTTTTTTAACGTTTGGTGGGAAGTGAAAACCTACGCTGGCCTGTGCAACTTTCGCTGTCTTGTTCATCGTAAACATGGAAGATTCCTAGCGTTTGATGTTTTTCTAATATGGCGTAAATTTTTTTCAAACAAGGTGAAAAAACAGAATGTGAACAGTGGAAAGAAATATGGCGGTGAAAGCATAAATTCGCCAGGAAAACTCTATTGTTGAGTGGTAGTGGTGTGAAAAATGAGACCAACGCAATGTTGTAGTCACTAACACTGAGAACAGCTCCCGCCTTTAGTGAAATGAATCATATGCATGTTGTTGCTGGAAAGAGAGTCCGACTTGTGTCGTAGTCATTTTTGCAAAGTGAGTCCAACTATGTGTTGCAGTCGTGGAAAAATGCAAGTGTGAACAGCGAGACCAAATGATTAATGCAGTCGCTAGAAAGAAAGAGTCCGACTTTTGGTCGCAGTCACGTTTACAGCGAGACCAGCTTATCGTTGCAGTCGCTCGTGTGTATTTTGTTGTGAAAAAGGGAAGAAAAAAAATATGTGCACTTTGAGAGGAACTGAAAGAGCCCGACGTTGAGTCGTAGTCGAACTGCAGGATCATGTGTGTGATGTATTTTGATGAGATGAGTTGAAAATGGGTGAGATGAAATGAAAATGTTAGAACGAAACTAATCGATTGGAGTTAGCTACGGTTGCTTTGTTATAAAAATAGTAGGTTATTGAATTTTTTCAAATATAAAACGGGAAAAGCAAACAATTTATAATCACATATGTAGAGTGAAATTTCGTTGTTCGGACATTGCATTGAAACATACTTTGATAACAGTTTAATGAAATAAATCGTACAGAAAAAACGCACAAATGGAATCTTGACGGTAAGTTTTCATTTCTTCTTTTAGATGAACGGAGGATCTGCTAACTGGCCTTTGCAGCCATTTAATGATGCCATTAATCCGCAAGGTTTGAGAAGAGAATGGGAGGAGTGGTTGCGCTCTTTTGAACTTCTCGTTGAGCTGAAAGGTGTGCAAACACAACATGAGAAGTTGGTCATGCTATTGACATATGGAGGGCGAGGCTTGCAGAGAACCTATTACAACGCAGGACCCGCACCAGAAGAAATTCACCCAGAACCAACCCGGATTCCTTATCGTCCAGAGGAAGAACCTGAATACGACAATGCGATTAAGAGGCTGAATAAATTTTTCGTGGGGAAGCATAACGATCGCGTTGAGTTGGAGATTTTCCGCTCAATGCGGCAAACCAACGAAGAAGCGTTTAATTTGTTTTTACTACGTTTGCGAGAACAAGCAGTGCGATGCGACTTCGGAGAACGAATTGAAAAAGACATTATGCAGCAGGTTACCATGGGTGCTCGCGATGAGAGAGTTCGTGACAAAGGAATGGAAAACGTCATGACTCTAGACGAAATAACCAATTATGCTGTCAATCGCGAAATCCTTTACAAGCAAAAAGAAAAGGCCAAATTTGTTGCTGATGAGTCTCTGGTTGCCACGGTTCAACGTGGCAATTTTCGTCGAGCTCCGTATCGGACCAACCGTTGGAAACAACCACAATCGAATCACCGGACAAGATTTCTGAATACTCAGTCTCGTCCGATGGTTAGGCGTAATGAATGCTACAACTGTGGAGCCGAAGATCACTATTGGCAGTCACCATCGTGCCCAGGTCGACGTATTAAGTGCAATAGATGCAACGTGACAGGGCATTACGGAAGAAAATGTCCAGGAAGACAGCAGAATTGGCCTACTCGTAACGTCTGGAAGCGTCCGGAAGGTGAAACGAATAATCTTGGAGAAGCTCCGTGGAAGGAAGAACTGCCTCGTCGTCCAACTGCAAGTGACGTGTCTGAGGTAGAGTAATCGTTTTAATTTTGTTCTATTATTCTTTGATTAATATTTTCTACATCCATGAACTAATTTGATAAATGAAATTAAATAAACCAAAAATGCGTAAATTTAAAAAAAAATTTTATCTTGTTTTAATAGGGACACTCATACCATCTTTTAAGAGAATCTGATGGAATAATAACTTGTAAAATCGACACTTTTCCAGTTCAATTTTTAATTGATTCTGGGTCTTCGATCAACTCTGTTACATCAGAAATTTGGGACAAAATTGGGAAAACCGATGTTAAAATATATAAGACAAAATTCCAATGCTCTCGTCAGTTCAAATCGTATGCATCTGAACAACCGTTGCAAATTTCAGCAATTTTTGAAGCATGGATTTCAGTGAATGAGACCAAACCGAAGGCATACGCTGAATTCTTCGTAGTGACTGGAGCAAACAAATGTCTTCTCAGCAAACAAACTGCTGAAGAGCTCCGTGTGCTGAAAGTAGGACTCGATGTACAACACGTTCAGACATTTAAACCATTTCCTAAATTTCCCAACATCGAAGTTAAGTTGACGATTGACGAAAAGATCCCACCCAAAAGAATTTCATACCTACGAGTTCCAAGCGCTATGGAGCAAAAAGTGGATGAAAAAATACTCGAAATGCTACGATGTGATATTATCGAGCCGGTGCAAGGTTCATCTGATTGGATTTCCCCTATGGTGGTCGTACCAAAAGGGAAAGACGATGTACGGCTTTGCATCAACATGAGGTACCCCAACACTGCTATCCAGAGAGAATACTACCCCCTCCCAGTTATTGACACTTTCTTAAATAGATTGAGAGGTTCGGTATGCTTTTCAAAATTAGATATTACATCAGCCTTTCATCATATCGAATTGCATCCCGACTCACGCGGCATAACCACTTTTATGACTGGGCGTGGACTTATGCGCTTCAAAAGATTATTTTTCGGTATAAATTGTGCGCCCGAAATTTTTCAGCGGGTAATGACCCAGATGCTGAATGGCATAGATGGCGTCATAGTTTATATAGACGATATTGTGGTGACAGGCCGCACCCGCCAAGAACATGACACCCGACTGAGACAAGTTTTGAAAGTAATTCGTCAGAACAATGCTTTGCTGAACGAGAAGAAATGTTCCTTTGGCGTAGACGAAATTGATATACTAGGGTTCAAAGTCAACGCGAAGGGAATTAGCCCGTCAGACGAGAAAATATCTGCTATTAAAAACTTCAGGAAACCGGAAACAAAAGAGGAGACTAGAAGTTTTCTAGGGCTGGTCAATTTTGTGGGCCACTTCATTCCGAAGTTATCTTCACGGTCCGAACCACTGCGGAAATTTATCCGTGGAGAGGTGGAGGTTTTCGGAAAAGAACAATGCGATGCCTTCGATGATCTCAGGAACGACTTGACAGTCAAAGTACTCAAACTTGGATTTTTTGATCCACTCGATGCGACTGAGCTTTACGTAGATGCGTCACCGAGTGGACTCGGCGCAGTCCTCGTCCAGCGTGATAAGGAGAACTTCCCCAGAATAATATGTTTTGCCTCAAAAGGATTGACAACATCCGAAAAGGTTTATCCTCAGACACAGCGAGAGGCCCTGGCTGTAGTATGGGCAGTAGAAAAATTCTACCTTTACGTCTTTGGTATGCATTTTATTTTGTACACCGACCACAAGACATTAGAATACATATACGGAGGAAAACATCAAGATGGTCGTCGTGCTTGTACCAGAGCAGAATCATGGGCTCTTCGTCTGCAACCTTATACTTTTACTGTTAAACACATTCCAGGTCACATGAACATATCTGACATTCTATCGCGTTTATGTCCAAATCAGGAAGCTGCGTTTGATGAAGCCTCAGAACATTTTCTCTTCGCTGTAGGGGAAGGTCTAACGGCAATAAACTTGGACGAGATTAGGAATGAGACAAGGAAAGATGGTACACTAACCGATGTTATTGAAGCTATGAAAACTGGTAATTGGCCGGCAAATTTAATACGATACGAGGCATTCAAAAAAGAGCTGGGTATCATGGAGGGTATTGTGATTCGGGACGAACGTATAATTTTACCGCAGAGTTTGAGGAACAAAGCACTGGATATAGCACACCGAGGGCACCCTGGCGTTATCGCAATGCGAAAAATTCTACGCGAAAAGGTTTGGTGGCCCTACATGGATAGGGATGTCACCAACAAAGTGCAAGAATGTGCAGGATGTGCGGCAGTTAGCTCGCAATTTCCTCCTGAACCTATGACAAGGAAAGAGATCCCGGAACGGCCATGGCAGGATATAGCAATCGACTTTTTTAGTGTCAAAGAGTGTGGTACTTTCTTAATAATAGTAGACTATTTCAGCAGATTTTTGAGGGTTATAGAAATGAAGCTTACCAGCGCATCGCACACCATCTCTGCGCTTCAAACCTTGTTTGATGAACATTTCTATCCGGAAACAATACGTTGTGACAATGGGCCACCCTTTGCGAGTCAAGAATTTGCTAGTTATTGTGCGAATAAAAATATACGATTGGTTCATTCTATACCGTATTGGCCGCAAATGAACGGCCTTGTGGAACGGCAAAACCAAGGATTGCTACGAGCTTTACGAATCGCAAAGGCTACAAACAAAGATTGGCGTGCGTCATTGAAAGAATATGTTCAAATGTATAACAGCACTCCGCATACCGTAACAGGAAAAGCCCCAATAGAACTTATGACCGGGCGACCTATCAAAGACCTACTTCCGTCGATTAGAACGGATCCTTACTTATATCGGGAAGAAGCAGTACGCGAAAGAGATGCAGTGGAGAAATTAAAAGGTAAAAAATACGCAGATAGCCGCAGACATGCCACACCATCAGATATTAAAGTAAATGATACTGTTATCGTACGGAGTTTCGATAATGGTAAACTCGAACCAAAGTTTAAATTGGAGCGTTTTCGGGTCGACAGAAGAGCTGGAAGTGATTGCAGGATCACTAACGATGAAGGAGTTTCGTATCGTCGTTCGGTTACTCACTTGAGAAAGTTGCCAAGGGAAAATGAAGGTTGGTGCAAAACTTTTTGTTCTTTTCGCGATGATTTATGTAATTTTATTCAATTCACTTAATTTATCCATTAATTATAATTTATTCTTTTTAGGCATTCTTACTTCCTCTCAAGGTTCCCCTGGAAAGGACGAGTCACGTGCAGAAACAACCGAGACCGGGAAAGATCCTAGCAAGGGCACAATGGAAGCAGAACAATTTAGACGGATGTCATCATCAGAAGGCGTTGCACCGATGGCTACGGCATCGGCCTCTTTTGGAGATATGCACCGAAATTTAAGGAACACTTCGCCAATCGAAAAACGTCCAGTACGACTACGGAAACCTAAAGTGCGGTATAGTCCGTGAAGTGTTACTCTTAACCATATAAACAAATTTATTTAATTATATTAGTGAGGGGGAAGGATGTAGGATATGACTTCAACCCTGTTCAACAGTATAGAGAGAGTTATTAAGAGAGAGAGCGAAAGCCTATCCGAAGTTTTGAGATGAGGGATTAGTTCAGTTGTAGTGCAACAGCGAACCGTACCAGCCGCAATAAAAGTAATTGTCCGAACTGTATTGCGTTCGTTTATTTCAACCGAAATATTCTTCACCGGAGAACTCTACAGACTCTCTTGCCTATTTTTGTCAGATTTTTAAGTTAATGTGTGTTTGAGATATTAACGATGCAAAAAGACATGGTAAAAATAATTTTGCACAAATTTGCGTCTTTTACGCATTTTGCGCCTCGAAAATTCTTCATTGTCGACTTGAAAACTCATAAACTGTTTATTTTTTTCTGATTCTTTTTTGGACCGAATGGTTAAGTATAAGGAGCCACTCTAGAATCCACACGAAGTTCAAATCAAGCATCGGAATGGAACCCTTGATGTTAAATATGGTAAAAAGTCTATGGTTATTAGGGATAACTGAATGCAGACCCCTTAAATAATGCAATTAATCCATTTCCGTCAGTCTAAAAGGGTGTTTCTTACTAGTAGACACCAAGTAAATAACTAACCGTGAACAGTTCCTTAGACTGCAATATGTGCAACCGGTTTTTACGCAATGAGACAGATGTGTCCTGATGGACGAAGAAATTTATGTTAAAACCGGATTTAAGAGATCAAATTTCTCGAGATGCCTACTCATGAAAAGGTTCCAACCAGATTCCAATTGCTTTTTCCAGGTGAGTTTGTGTTAAATATTATGATTTTGCAAAGGTTTTACTTCTGTTGTAAAAATAATAGATCAATACATGACTGACACAAGTGTGCAAAGATAAAAAAGAGATTTTATGAAAAAGTAAGATTATTTCTTTAAATTATTGATAAATATTTTTTTTTAATATTTTTATATTAAATGTCATATTAACACCTTCATTTCTTCATAGAAAGTTTTTCGATCAAATGAATAGTTTTTAAAATACAATGGTTTGTAACTGCCCGGATACTAAATGATCATAGCCTTAATCCGAACACCATCGACGTGCGAGTCGTATTCGTATAGAAAATGGATGTTCATTTTTCAATTAACTTTAAAAAATAGTTTAAGAAAACAAAAACTAAAACTTTTCAAAGTGGATTTTTTAAAATTTGATCAAGCAAATAATGTGAACAATCCCGAGGACCAAATCCAGGAAGATTTGAAAAATATCTGAGCCTCATAGCCAGATTTGACTTGTCTCGAATTCTTTATTGAATTTATGAGCAATCCCAGATATGTATTTTTTTTAAATTTTATATTTCGTAGTCAGATGTAAACAAGTCAAGTTGTTGATTTATAATTCAGTCGACTAATCGAGTTGAATTCGCTGCTAGTTTCTATGCAGAAAATGCTAATCGTGCCCCGATCAATGGTGTTTGTTCGCCCCGAGTCAACAAGTTAAGGTATAAACGCGTATATACCACCCATAAGAAAAAAAATAGGAGGTATCTTCAATATAATAAATTAAACCTTCAAAATTAAAGAAAAATCACTCCTTTTTGGAGCGAAGGGAGTATTTAAATACAGCCAATGTTAAAAATATAAATATTAAATTTTTTGAATATGAGAGTCTTCATACAATAAAATGGGAAGCGTCTATCAATACAATATATCACCTCAAATCCTTCGAGAATTTGTCAATTTTTTGTTAATTTTGTATTGGAACCCTCCTTTTTGGAATCGGAGGGGTTTGAAAGTATTATAGTAACCATTCTCGGTTTTGCAAATGAATATACACCAAATTTCACGTTGGTCGATTAGAAGTTTCTGAAAATTGTTCGAATTGTGTCAAATTTATGAATGAATTCGGAGGTGTTTGAAAAGCGAAAAACGGTCTTGAAAACGGATACACTTCAAATTTAACGTTTTATGTTCAGTAGTTTCCGAAAATTGTTCGAATTGAGTCATATTTTCATTTACGGCATTGCAAAATCCACATAATCAAGCAATAATTGTCAAACTTTAACGCGCTTAAAGCAACGCGGGCCAAACGTGCGCTCCCATCAATCCTTCTTTTTTGTATCCTAAAGCCAAATATATTAAAGTTAGTAGAGTGTACATGATGGAATACATTTCATCGGCAGGAC